>NW_026511917.1:0-30000 GCF_027579735.1 Bombina bombina | reverse complement strand
TATTCCCAATAAGGATAATGTTGTTTTGTTTTTTTATTATGAGAGATAACAATTCCAACAACAAGTTGAATTTTACAGCATACCAGAGTTACATGTGCTTATTATAATGACATTTGTACACCATATATACAATACTATTTGAGCAGATTTTGTGCGTATGGCACGTTTTCATTTTATCTCTTACATCTAATTTTGAGACAATAAAAATCAAACTCTGACTCTCTCTCTAGATTTTATGTTTTGTTTTTAAATACTAAAACTTGGATATAACTTAACAACTTCTAACCATGTGAAGGATAATGTCTTCTTCGCTTTTAGTTACAGAAATCGGATCATGTAGCAAGACAAAACATTCTTAAAAATATTATTCAGGATGGAAATATTTCTCCTGCCCTGAAAAACCTGCCGGACTAGGTATTTTGTGTTTTGTTCCGCTGTGGAACAGATGTATTTCAAATTATAAGCAATCTTCTCATTCAAGGTTACTCTACGGAATTAAATTTGCTGTATTAGTAAACCTTTCAGACAAGTTTATTCCACGTTGAGCAAATTATTATTTTGGCCTCTAAACCACTGTAATACTTCATAGTTTCCTTGAATTGACAGTTACAGAACATGCAGGAGTGACACAATAATATTAGTCTGGTAATAAATTAAATTATATGATCATGATTAAAAATATTCAGAGTTAAAGATGGACAGAGTTTTGTTGTTGTTGTAAATGTATTTATAGCTACCTTGTTGCCAGAAATATTCAAACTCCAGGAATTGTTGACAAATTGGAAGGTAAGGTGTAAACATTTTTGTCATTGGTTAAGCAGAATAACCATTTATTTTCATTAATAAAAAAACAAAAGGTTTACATTGAGACAGACATTCAGCCCCTCTGGGTCAAGTAAATTTTTTTTATTAGTAATTCTGGAGCAACCAGTGACGGAAAATGTGAAACCTTGCCTTTTTAATTAATATCCTTTTAATGGGACACTATAATGAACATCAAACTTTCATGATTCAGATAGAGCAGACTATTTTAAACAACTTTCCAATCTACTTCTATTATCAAATTGTGCTTGGTCTTTTTCTATTCACACTTTCTGATGCACCAGCCCCTACTGAGCATGTGCAAGAGTTCAGTGTATACATATGAGTCTGATTCGCTGATTGCTGTCACATGATACAGGGGTAGAGAAACTGAAGCAAAAATTGTTAGGGAAATAAAATCTCTACTGCTCATTTGAAATTTTAGATTAAATGTTATTACATTGTCTTTTTATTATACATTTGTTGATTATCCAATTCTTTATGGTCTTTTAGTCTTTTAAGTATGCTGCAGTTTTCTTTTTTTTTCTTTTTTACCCCTGTATATGGTACACAATGCTTACATCTGGACTCTTGTTACTTCAGACTGAGGAGACCAAATAACAGACTAAAGAGGCTTTCCAAAGGGTGTATCCCATGAGTGCTTTGGATTTGCACAATTAGTTTTATTTTATATGCAGGTCTTTTGCAATGCAGTATTCTATACAGGAATACTGCAAACTTGTTCAAAATCTAGGAGCCAGCCCATACATTTAGTAGCCAGAAACATATAATAACCCAATAAAAGACAGATTTGTATTTCATATCTGCAAGGCCTAGAAAGGATCCAGCCGCACCAAGCCAAATTCTATGCGGGACTGGTTGCAGCCTGCAGTGGGAAGTGGGGGCACCCATGGGTTTCTTTGGGGCTCTAAACCAGGGCGCCAGGAACTCATTTTATGTTGCAAGTGGGCTCCCTGTTGCCTAGGTTTGTCGAGCCTTGCTCTGTTCTATGTATATATAGTTAATTATCCTTATGTTGGTCAAAGAGCATATCTAGGTAACCTTAGGATTGTGCACGTGACATGACCACTACATGGCAGCTTTGTTTGCAACAATGTTTTAAACACAGTTATAGATATAGTGCTCAAGTCATGTGCATGCTCTCAAGACTTCCTCTGTATGTTTTTCACCATAGTATGCAAGATAACGAAATACATTTGATTTAAAACAAGTTCCAATTTTCTTGTATTTTTTTTATTACACAGTTTGTCTGGGTCCCAAAGTGATAATCTCAGGTTACATACATAAATAGCCCCATTGAAAAGAGTACACTTTGTTTGGTTCAAGCCATTTTGAGAGGTAGGTGCTTTTGTGCACTGTCAGCTGTTTAAACAGCCCCTCTTGTTGTAGAACTCTTTATTGCCCTTTAAGTTTCGGTTTATTACAGTAGAGGAGTTTTCAGCTGTCTCACATCGTGATGACATCATTGTATTGGAACCTTTTCTCTCCTTCAGTCACATCTGTACCCTACAGCAGAACAACATAACTTCTCTATTCTTGTTCCAGTGAAACCGTCTCGTCGGTTTGCCTCTTACGTACATTTATTTGATTTCAGATGTAAATCTAATAACTTCCCCTCCCACAACAAGTATAGAAGCTGCACTTCCAGTAAAACTATTGTCATTCTCCCTCTTCCCAAAAATAGTGTTATAAGTTTTCATCCCCAGAACAGATGAATAATACAGAAATAATCCAATGTAATTAAGACCGTAGACACCTTGTAATTACAATACATGTCTTGCTATAGAGTAAAATGCAGCCAAGTCTAAACATTTTAAAAATACAAATGTATTATTGTTTGCTTCAGCTGTTTTTCAATAGTCACACTTCACCCACCATTTGCCTTTTATTTTGAGAAGTCAATCTGGGCTTGAGTCTGCAGATAACTAGGCTAGCCACATTCATTATGTTCGTATAAAGTGCATTGTTTTGCAGTTCTTAAAGGAACACTAAAGTCAAAATTAAAGTGAAGGTCAATTTTCATGTGAAAGTGCCCGTTTTTTTAAAAAACTATTATAAACAGGGGCACTTTCATTCATGATAATTGACATAGCACCGTATTTTAAAACTACTTACCTTGTTCTTCTGAAACGCCGGATCGCCGTTCTGAAACGATGCCCCGCCTGCTTCTTCCTGGTTTACTTACCCAGCAATGACAAAACCGGATTCCTCCAATCACGGCGTTGCTTAAGGAAATGATTACCCCGGGGGGGAAGCCGTGATTGGAGGATGCCGGAATCGTCATTGCTGACGTATGAAGAGGCTTGCGACGGGCTGGTGAAGCACTGGAGCGGCTTCAACAAGAAAAGGTAAGTATATTTTTAAAAATGACTGAAATGTCAATTTTCATGAATAAAAGTGCCCTTGTTTTTAATAGTTTTTTTTAAAACTGGGCACTTTCACATGAAAATTGACCTTCACTTTAAACTATCATGATTCAGAGCAGCAATTTAAACAACTTTACACTTCACTTCCATTATTTAAATGTGCACAGTCTTTTTATATGCACACTTTTCTGAGGCACCAGCTGCTACTGAGCATGTGCAAGAATTCACATTATACAATACGTATATGCATTTTGTGATTGGCTGATGGCTGTCACATGATGCAGTCTTTTTTTTTTTTTTTTTTTTGTTGCCTTTAATGATTATGCAATTTTAGTGGTCCTTTAACTGTTAAAGCCAATTAGGACAATGGGGAATAATCATTAGACACTCTACCACATACTTACATATGCTTTAGTGAAGCAGTTGGCTCTGATTACACACTGCCCCTCTACACCTCTCTCTTTGCATCACATACATTGCACAGACACGTGAATCATTCATATGCCTCACTCAGGAATATCCCAAATATCTGCTCTCTTCAACCCTCAGCTCTTCTAAATGTTTGGTCATTGAAAAGCTTCCTCCTATTATGTACAACTGGTGCACTCCTGTCATGTCTCTGTATATTTGTATGTATGTAGCCCTGTGGTGGTGCTTAGATATGCAAAACCATATATATGCAAAGGTATCATACTTGTGACCTTGGTTTATATGGAGGTATGTTTGCTTAACATGTATGTACACATACGCACCGGCCACTTTCTTAGGTACACCTGTTAAATTGCATTGTAACACAAATTGCTAATCAGCCAATCACATGGCAGCAACTCAATGCATTTAGGCATCTAGACGTGGGGAAGACTATTTGCCAAAGTTCAAACCAAGCATCAGAATTTGGAAGAAAGGGGATTTAAGTGACTTTGAATGTGGCATGGTTGTTGGTCTGAGTATTTCAAAAACTGCTGAACTACTGGGAATTTTCACGCACAACCATCTCTAGGGTTTACAGAGAATGGTCCAAAAAAGAGAAAATATCCAGTGAGCGGCAGTTATGTGGACGACAGTGCCTTGTTGATGTCAAAGGAGAATGAGCAGACTGGTTCGAGATTATAGAAAAGCAACAGTAACTCAAATAACCACTCGTTACAACCAAGGTATGCAGAATACCATCTCTAAACGTACAACACATCGAACCTTGAAGCAGTTGGGTTACAGCAGCAGAAGACCACACCGGGAGCCACTCCTGTCGGCTAAGAACAGGAAACTGAGGCTACGATTTGCACAGGCTCACCAAAATTGGACAATAGAAGATTGGAAAAACGTTGCCTGGTCTGATGAGTCTCGATTTCAGCTGCAACAGTCAGATGGTAGGGTCAGAATTTGGCGTAAAACAACATGAAAGCATGGATCCATCCTGCCTTGTATCAACGGTTCAGGCTGGTGGTGGTGTAATAGTGTGGGGGATATTTTCTTGGCACACTAATGAGCATCATTTAAACGCCACAACCTACCTGAGTATTGTTGCTGACCGTGTCCATCCCTTTATGACTACAGTGTACCCATCTTCTAATGGCTACTTCCAGCAGGATAATGCACCATGTCACAAAGCTCAAATCATCTCAAACTGGTTTCTTGAACATGACAATGAGTTCACTGTACTTCAATGGCCTCCACAGTTACCAGATCTCAATCCAATAGAGCACCTTTGGGATGTGGTGGAACAGGAGATTCGCATCAAGGATGTGCAGCCGACAAATGTGCAGCAACTGCGTGATGCTATCATGTCAATATGGGCCAAAATCTGAGGAATGTTTCCAACACCTTAATGAATCTATGCCACAAAGAATTAAAGGGACATAAAACCCATTTTTTTTTCTTTCATGATTCAAATAGAACATACAATTTTAAACAACTTTCCAATTTACTTCTGTCATCAAATTTTCTTAGTTTTCTTGTTATTCTTTGTTAAAAATCAGTAAACTAAGCTTATGAGTGTGCACGTGTCTGCAGCTCTATATGGCAGCAGTTTTCCAACAATGTTATACATTAGCAGGAGCACTATTTCCTGTCATGAAGGGCTTCAGCCATGTGCACACTACCTACCTAGGTATCCCTTGAACAAAGAATAACTTGAGAAAAAAGCAAATTTGATAATAGAAGTAAATTAGAAACTTTTTAAAAATTGTTTTCTCTATCTGAATAATGAAAGATTTTTTTTTTGGGGTTTAAAGGGACAGTCAACACCAGCATTTTTGTTGTTTTAAAATATAGATAATCCCTTTATTACCCATTCCCCAGTATTGCATAACCAGCACAAATATAATAATACACTTTTTACCTCTGTGATTACCTTGTATCTAAGCCTCTGCAGACTGCCCCTTATTTCATTTATTTTGACAGACTTGCATTTTAGCCAGTTAGCGCTCACTCCTAGGTAACTTCACGTGCGTGAGCTCAATGTTATCTATGTGACAGAAATTAACTAACGCCCTCTAGTGGTGAAAAACTGTCAAAATGCATTCACATAAGAGGCGGTGTTTCAGAGTACATTGCTAATGCCCTATCTCTCCGGGTACTGAAGCCCAGAGTTAGGAGCAAGGGTTTGTTTTAGTAGAGATAGCTCTCTGGCTTCAGGGTTAGTCCTGTCCTGGTTTATTCTAGGTGTGTTTTAAATCTCCCTCAATCCATTTGTAAACTACTGGAATAGGCTAATTGCAGAGAATCATTTTGTGTGTTGTACATGGGTATTGGCAGTAGAGTCTTAAAAGGAACAGTATACACCAATTGTTATATAACTGCATGTAATAGTCTCAGCTATAAAGAAGAATATGCACAGATACTGATCTAACAATCCAGTATAAAACCGTTTAAAAACTTACCTAGAAGCTTCTAGTTTAGCGCTGTTGAAGAAGTTAGGCTGGGACACCCAGTGAAAGGGGCTGAGGAAGCAGAAAGAGCAAATGCTTCCCCATTCCCCACAAATGAAAAGACCAGATTAGACAAACAGGAGCCAGCAGTAGTTGGTAGACATCAGTATACATCTGATGCTTGGGACTTTGTTAGGAATCTGAAAATCATCACAATGTTATTAAAAAAAAAAAATAAGTAAGCAAATCTACACTCTTACAAAAACAGTGACACATGGGCTATATAAATGGATCATCTACAAAACATTTATGCAACTGACAATCTAGTGTACAATGTCCCTCTTAATGTATGTTGGGTGAATGAGCGGTCGCAGAGAGGTTTGGCAATTGTATGGTCCAACTTGAGTATATACAACTGTGTGGTCGATGAATAAACGCTGTTGTGTATCCCTGGTTAAAGTGTTTTTAGTGTCTGGAATGTAACAAAACAGAATGTGTGTTTATTATCTACTCTGAACATCATTTCCTAGAGGCCGGTGTATCTCAGTTCTTTCTCAGTATTATTTTGACTTTAGCACTAGAATCCCACATTGGAAATGTATTGCCCTCCCTCAAGTACAGGCTGAGACATGCACAAATTACAGACGCTGCTGGTTCAAGCAGTTTTCTAAGCCTGTGTAGTCTGAGCTGTTTGAGGGGTGAAGTGACCTTCATGTGCAGACTTAAAGGGACAGTCTACCATAGAATTGTTATTGTTTTAAAAGATAGATAATCCCTTTTATTACTCATTCCCCAGTTTTGCATAACCATCAGTTACATTAATATACTTTTTACCTCTGTGATTACCTTGTATCTAGGAACCTTCTTCCAGCCCCCTGATCACATGACTGTGACTGTTTATTATCTATTGTCTAGCAGTTAGCCTTGTTTTGTGCTAGATCTTAAATAACCCCCTGTGCCTGAACACAGTGTTATCTATATGGCCCACGTGTACTTTCTGTCTCTTTGTGTTGAAAAGAGATTTAAAAAGCATGTGATAAGAGGCAGCCCTCAAAGGCTTAGAAATTAGCATATGAGCCTACCTAGGTTTAGTTTAAACTAAGAATACCAAGAGAAAAAAGCAAATTTGATGATAAAAGTAAATTGGAAAGTTGATTAAAATTAAAAGTTTTATCTGAATAATGAAAGTTTAATTAATACTTGACTGTCCCTTTTAATACAAGTAAATATTCCAGTAACTAAGCAGATATGTGAGCTAATGTGTATATTCAGTAGGTTCATCCTCATTCACTTTTATTCTATGTCTTATGACTGTCCCCAAGTGACGGGGAGGCTGTGAGCAGTTCAGTTGTTTCATTAGTCAAATGTTTTAAGGGACATTAAACATTGCTGGCTTCTGTGTAAAAATTATGCTTTTGTCCCACGCTCCCATGATAGACCAAAACGCAAAATCTGTAACCTAAGTTTTCAAACTGCTGCAAATCACCTAAACCAGCTGTTTGCTTTGCAGCGTTTGCAGTTTAGAGATTATTTTTTTTTTGCCTTTTATATTTGCCATCTCTGTTTTAGGGTCCTCTTCATTCACGCGGGTACCAGACTTTCCTTTCTGTGATGCAACTTTTCTGTTTTCTTACATATTTATAGTGGACCTGTAAGCAGCATTTTTTTTTTTTTTTTTTTTTTTTTTTTTACTGTGTTTCCTTGAAGATAAGAATAGCATAAATATTTCTCACAAAAAAAATAAATAAAAATTCCCCTAATGCCTAAAGACCGATTATGTAATTCTAACCAGTGAAACTTAAGCATTGGATTTGTTGCACACATTTTACAAGTAACTGGCTGGAAATAAACTTTTTTTTTTTTTTTTTTTTTGACCGCTGGGTTTCCCCTCCCACAACGTACAACTCATAGTGACAATGTGGTCAGAGGCACCGAGGGATTTCCTAGGTATTTCCTATGGTTCACTGAATATGTTTGGTGCTTTGCAGTAATATGGATAGGTTGTTTAGTACAAGAATCTTCTACTGCTAAAAGTGAAATCAGCACTTCCCAGTCACAAAATGATTTCCACCAATTTACTGATGTAACTTTAGTTGAAACAACGTTAGCAAACACAGATTTCTTGCCCCTTAGCTGAGAATTAATCATAGTTGGCCTTACAGATAAATAATATGTTATAACTCAGGAGTTTACATATCTGTTTTAGCAGCCAGTAAGAATATTTAGGAGCCAAACGGTGGTATTTGGTATTATGGAGAATATATTCATTCCCAGACAGTCTCTCACAGCTTTGGTAATAGTCATTTTTATTTCTATCATTATGTTATCGACTCGTATAATTAAAGGGATACTAAGCCCAATTTTTTTTTCTTTCATGATTCAGAGCAGCAATTTTAAGCAACTTTCTAATTTACTCCTGTTATCAATTTTTCTTCGTTCTCTTGCTATCTTTATTTAAAAAGCAGGAATGTAAAATTTAGGTGTCAGCCCATTTTAGGTTCAGCACCATGGATAGTGCTTGCTGACCAAAAATGGGTTGACGCCTAAGCTTTGCATTCCTGCTTTTTAAATAAAGATAGCAAGAGAATGAAGAAATTGATAATAGGAGTAAATTAGAAAGTTGCTTAAAATTGCATGCTCTGTCTGAATAATTAAAGGACCAGTCAACACAGTAGATTTGCATAATCAACAAGACAGATGACAAGACAATGCAATAGCACTTAGTCTGAACTTCAAATGAGTAGTAGATTTTTTTTTTCTTCTGACAATTTTAAAAGTTATGTCTTTTTCCACTCTCCCTGTACCATGTGAAAGCCATCAGCCAATCACAAATGCATACATGTACCATGTGACAGCCATCAGCCATTCACAAATGCCTACACACTTATTCTTGCACATGCTCAGTAGGAGCTGGTGACACAAAAAGTTTAAATCTAAAAAGACTGCACATTTTGTTAATGGAAGTAAATTGGAAAGTTGTTTAAAATGGCTGCTCTATCTGAATCATGAAAGTTTAATTTTGAGTGTCCCTTTAAAGAAAAAAATGGTTTCCTTTAAGACATACTTCTATGTTTAAATTTATCTAATCTGTTGTCTTTCAATAAAAAGTGTGTGTGTGTGTATGTATGTATATATGTATATATGTGTGTATGTGTATATATATATATATATATATATATATATATATATATATATATATATATATATATATATATATATATAAATGTGTGTGTATATGTGTATATGTATGTATATGTGTATATGTGTGTATGTATATGTGTGTATATATATATATATATGTGTGTGTATGTGTATATGTATATATGTATGTATATATGTATGTGTATATGTATGTATATATGTATGTATATGTGTATATATATATATATATATATATATACACACATGTATGTATATGTATATGTGTATGTATATGTGTGTGTATATGTGTATGTATATGTGATGTGTGTATATGTGTGTGTATATATATATATATATATATATATATATATATATATATATATATATATATATATATATATATATATATATATATATATATATATATATATATATATTTCTTTCATGTAATTAACAAGAGTCCATGAGCTAGTGACGTATGGGATATACATTCCTACCAGGAGGGGCAAAGTTTCCCAAACCTTAAAATGCCTATAAATACACCCCTCACCACACCCACAAATCAGTTTTACAAACTTTGCCTCCAAGGGAGGTGGTGAAGTAAGTTTGTGCTAGATTCTACGTTGATATGCGCTCCGCAGCAAGTTGGAGCCCGGTTTTCCTCTCAGCGTGCAGTGAATGTCAGAGGGATGTGAAGAGAGTATTGCCTATTGAATGCAGTGATCTCCTTCTACGGGGTCTATTTCATAAGGTTCTCTGTTATCGGTCGTAGAGATTCATCTCTTACCTCCCTTTTCAGATCGACGATATACTCTTATATTTACCATTACCTCTACTGATTCTCGTTTCAGTACTGGTTTGGCTTTCTACAAACATGTAGATGAGTGTCCTGGGGTAAGTAAGTCTTATTTTCTTTGACACTCTAAGCTATGGTTGGGCACTTTATTTATAAAGTTCTAAATATATGTATTCAAACATTTATTTGCCTTGACTCAGAATGTTCAACTTTCCTTATTTTCAGACAGTCAGTTTCATATTTGGGATTATGCATTGAATTATCATATTTTTCTTACCTCAAAAATTTGACTTTTTTCCCTGTGGGCTGTTAGGCTCGCGGGGGCTGAAAATGCTTCATTTTATTGCGTCATTCTTGGCGCGGACTTTTTTGGCGCAAAAATTCTTTTCCGTTTCCGGCGTCATACGTGTCGCCGGAAGTTGCGTCATTTTTTGACGTTATTTTGCACCAAAAATGTTGGCGTTCCGGATGTGGCGTCATTTTTGGCGCCAAAAGCATTTAGGCGCCAAATAATGTGGGCGTCTTATTTGGCGCTAAAAAATATGGGCGTCGCTTTTGTCTCCACATTATTTCAATCTCATTTTTCATTTGCTTCTGGTTGCTAGAAGCTTGATATTTGGCATTCTTTCCCATTCCTGAAACTGTCTTATAAGGAATTTGATCTATTTTGCTTTATATGTTGTTTTTTCTCTTACATATTGCAAGATGTCTCACGTTGCATCTGAGCCAGAAGATACTACAGGAAAATCACTGCCTGCTGGATCTACCAAAGCTAAGTGTATCTGCTGTAAACTTTTGGTAGCTATTCCTCCAGCTGTTGTTTGTAATAATTGTCATGACAAACTTGTTAAAGCAGATAATATTTCCTTTAGTAATGTACCATTGCCTGTTGCAGTTCCCTCAACATCTAAGGTGCAGAATGTTCCTGATAACATAAGAGATTTTGTTTCTGAATCCATAAAGAAGGCTTTGTCTGTTATTTCTCCTTCTAGTAAACGTAAAAAGTCTTTTAAATCTTCTCTCTCTACAGATGAATTTTTAAATGAACACCATCATTCTGATTCTTTGGACTCTTCTGGTTCAGAGGATTCTATCTCAGAGATTGATGCTGATAAATCTTCATATTTATTTAAGATGGAATTTATTCGCTCTTTACTTAAAGAAGTACTAATTGCTTTAGAAATAGAGGATTCTAGTCCTCTTGATACTAATTCTATACGTTTGGATAAGGTTTTTAAAGCTCCTGCGGTTATTCCAGAAGTTTTTCCTGTTCCTAATGCTATTTCTGCAGTAATTTCCAAAGAATGGGATAAATTGGGTAATTCATTTACTCCTTCTAAACGTTTTAAGCAATTATATCCTGTTCCGCCTGACAGGTTAGAATTTTGGGACAAAATCCCTAAAGTTGATGGGGCTATTTCTACCCTTGCTAAACGTACTACCATTCCTACGTCAGATGGTACCTCGTTTAAGGATCCTTTAGATAGAAAAATTGAATCTTTTCTAAGAAAAGCTTATCTGTGTTCAGGTAATCTTCTTAGACCTGCTATATCATTGGCTGATGTTGCTGCAGCTTCAACTTTTTGGTTGGAAACTCTAGCGCAACAAGTAACAAATCGTGATTCTCATGATATTATTATTCTTCTCCAGCATGCTAATAATTTTATCTGTGATGCCATTTTTGATATTATTAGAGTTGATCTTAGGTTTATGTCTCTGGCTATCTTAGCCAGAAGAGCTTTATGGCTTAAGACTTGGAATGCTGATATGGCTTCTAAATCAACTCTACTTTCCATTTCTTTCCAGGGAAACAAATTATTTGGTTCTCAGTTGGATTCTATTATTTCAACTGTTACTGGTGGGAAAGGAACTTTTTTACCACAGGATAAAAAATCTAAAGGTAAAAACAGGGCTAACAGTCGTTTTCGTTCCTTTCGTTTCAACAAAGAACAAAAGCCTGATCCTTCGTCCTCAGGAGCAGTTTCAGTTTGGAAACCATCTCCAGTCTGGAATAAATCCAAGCCTGCTAGAAAGGCAAAGCCTGCTTCTAAGTTCACATGAAGGTACGGCCCTCATTCCAGTTCAGCTGGTAGGGGGCAGGTTACGTTTTTTCAAAGAAATTTGGATCAATTCTGTTCACAATCTTTGGATTCAGAACATTGTTTCAGAAGGGTACAGAATTGGTTTCAAGATGAGACCTCCTGCAAAGAGATTTTTTCTTTCCCGTGTCCCAGTAAATCCAGTGAAAGCTCAAGCATTTCTGAATTGTGTTTCAGATCTAGAGTTGGCTGGAGTAATTATGCCAGTTCCAGTTCCGGAACAGGGGATGGGGTTTTATTCAAATCTCTTCATTGTACCAAAGAAGGAGAATTCCTTCAGACCAGTTCTGGATCTAAAATTATTGAATCGTTATGTAAGGATACCAACGTTCAAGATGGTAACTGTAAGGACTATATTGCCTTTTGTTCAGCAAGGGAATTATATGTCCACAATAGATTTACAGGATGCATATCTGCATATTCCGATTCATCCAGATCATTATCAGTTCCTGAGATTCTCTTTTCTAGACAAGCATTACCAATTTGTGGCTCTACCGTTTGGCCTTGCTACAGCTCCAAGAATTTTCACAAAGATTCTCGGTGCCCTTCTGTCTGTAATCAGAGAACAGGGTATTGTGGTATTTCCTTATTTGGACGATATCTTGGTACTTGCTCAGTCTTTACATTTAGCAGAGTTTCATACGAATCGACTTGTGTTGTTTCTTCAAGATCATGGTTGGAGGATCAATTTACCAAAAAGTTCTTTGATTCCTCAAACAAGGGTAACCTTTCTGGGTTTCCAGATAGATTCAGTGTCCATGACTCTGTCTTTAACAGACAAGAGACGTCTAAAATTGATTACAGCTTGTCGAAACCTTCAGTCTCAATCATTCCCTTCGGTAGCCTTATGCATGGAAATTCTAGGTCTTATGACTGCTGCATCGGACGCGATCCCCTTTGCTCGTTTTCACATGCGACCTCTTCAGCTCTGTATGCTGAACCAATGGTGCAGGGATTACACGAAGATATATCAATTAATATCTTTAAAACCGATTGTTCGACACTCTCTAACGTGGTGGACAGATCACCATCGTTTAATTCAGGGGGCTTCTTTTGTTCTTCCGACCTGGACTGTAATTTCAACAGATGCAAGTCTCACAAGTTGGGGAGCTGTGTGGGGATCTCTGACGGCACAAGGAGTTTGGGAATCTCAGGAGGTGAGATTACCGATCAATATTTTGGAACTCCGTGCAATTTTCAGAGCTCTTCAGTTTTGGCCTCTTCTGAAGAGAGAATCGTTCATTTGTTTTCAGACAGACAATGTCACAACTGTGGCATACATCAATCATCAAGGAGGGACTCACAGTCCTCTGGCTATGAAAGAAGTATCTCGAATTTTGGTTTGGGCGGAATCCAGCTCCTGTCTAATCTCTGCGGTTCATATCCCAGGTGTAGACAATTGGGAAGCGGATTATCTCAGTCGCCAAACGTTGCATCCGGGCGAATGGTCTCTTCACCCAGAGGTATTTCTTCAGATTGTTCAAATGTGGGGGCTCCCAGAGATAGATCTGATGGCCTCTCATCTAAACAAGAAACTTCCCAGGTATCTGTCCAGATCCCGGGATCCTCAGGCGGAGGCAGTGGATGCATTATCACTTCCTTGGAAGTATCATCCTGCCTATATCTTTCCACCTCTAGTTCTTCTTCCAAGAGTAATCTCCAAGATTCTGAGGGAATGCTCGTTTGTTCTGCTAATAGCTCCGGCATGGCCTCACAGGTTTTGGTATGCGGATCTTGTCCGGATGGCATCTTGCCAACCATGGACTCTTCCGTTAAGACCAGACCTTCTGTCGCAAGGTCCTTTTTTCCATCCGGATCTGAAATCCTTAAATTTAAAGGTATGGAGATTGAACGCTTGATTCTTGGTCAAAGAGGTTTCTCTGACTCCGTGATTAATACTATGTTACAGGCTCGTAAATCTGTATCTCGAGAGATATATTATAGAGTCTGGAAGACTTATATTTCTTGGTGTCTTTCTCATCATTTTTCTTGGCATTCTTTTAGAATACCGAGAATTTTACAGTTTCTTCAGGATGGTTTAGATAAGGGTTTGTCCGCAAGTTCTTTGAAAGGACAAATCTCCGCTCTTTCTGTTCTTTTTCACAGAAAGATTGCTATTCTTCCTGATATTCATTGTTTTGTACAAGCTTTGGTTCGTATAAAACCTGTCATTAAGTCAATTTCTCCTCCTTGGAGTTTGAATTTGGTTCTGGGAGCTCTTCAAGCTCCTCCGTTTGAACCTATGCATTCATTGGACATTAAATTACTTTCTTGGAAAGTTTTGTTCCTTTTGGCCATCTCTTCTGCTAGAAGAGTTTCTGAATTATCTGCTCTTTCTTGTGAGTCTCCTTTTCTGATTTTTCATCAGGATAAGGCGGTGTTGCGAACTTCTTTTGAATTTTTTACCTAAAGTTGTGAATTCCAACAACATTAGTAGAGAAATTGTGGTTCCTTCATTATGTCCTAATCCTAAGAATTCTAAGGAGAAATCGTTGCATTCTTTGGATGTTGTTAGAGCTTTGAAATATTATGTTGAAGCTACGAAATCTTTCCGTAAGACTTCTAGTCTATTTGTTATCTTTTCCGGTTCTAGGAAAGGCCAGAAAGCTTCTGCCATTTCTTTGGCATCTTGGTTAAAATCTTTAATTCATCTTGCCTATGTTGAGTCGGGTAAAATTCCGCCTCAGAGAATTACAGCTCATTCTACTAGGTCAGTATCTACTTCCTGGGCGTTTAGGAATGAAGCTTCGGTTGACCAGATCTGCAAAGCAGCAACTTGGTCCTCTTTGCATACTTTTTCTAAATTCTACCATTTTGATGTATTTTCTTCTTCTGAAGCAGTTTTTGGTAGAAAAGTTCTTCAGGCAGCGGTTTCAGTTTGAATCTTCTGCTTATGTTTTTCGTTAAACTTTATTTTGGGTGTGGATTATTTTCAGCAGGAATTGGCTGTCTTTATTTTATCCCTCCCTCTCTAGTGACTCTTGTGTGGAAAGATCCACATCTTGGGTAGTCATTATCCCATACGTCACTAGCTCATGGACTCTTGTTAATTACATGAAAGAAAACATAATTTATGTAAGAACTTACCTGATAAATTCATTTCTTTCATATTAACAAGAGTCCATGAGGCCCACCCTTTTTTGTGGTGGTTATGATTTTTTTGTATAAAGCACAATTATTCCAATTCCTTATTTTATATGCTTCGCACTTTTTTTCTTATCACCCCACTTCTTGGCTATTCGTTAAACTGATTTGTGGGTGTGGTGAGGGGTGTATTTATAGGCATTTTAAGGTTTGGGAAACTTTGCCCCTCCTGGTAGGAATGTATATCCCATACGTCACTAGCTCATGGACTCTTGTTAATATGAAAGAAATGAATTTATCAGGTAAGTTCTTACATAAATTATGTTATATTGACCCCGGTGTACCGAACGCCTCTTCTTTTAAGGTTTCACCCTTGTACTTGGTATTGACAATATTTGCAAGGGACATGAGCTGGAGACCTTGCTTGTCCCATTAGTTTTTTGTTTTTAAAGATTTATCATCATTGTGTAAATCTGTTTTTTTTAAGCACTAACTCGGTTCCTCCCAAATTTCTAAAGCATCAGCAATAAAACAGCTATTTTTCTGTATTTTGTGTAAAGCTTTAGAAATGGGTTTCGGGTGCTCAGAATTTCTCTTAAGCCGAATGTAGAGCATTTTGGCCGTGACAGTGCCATATATTTTCTCTCAATTTTCTTCACAAACTGTCATCATTTTACCAAAAAAAAATAACGGAAGTAAATTGGAAAGTTGTTCAAAATTGTATTCTCTATCTAAATCATGAAATTAGCATCTGTTGTTATTTCTTGTGAGAATTTAGGAGGATTTCCTTGGTGGGTAGAAACTACAATGAGCACTGATAATATAGTAGATAAGCATAGCGTAAAAAATAACAAACTCTCTTAATTGTTTTATTTAAAAATAATATTGTTTAACTCCTGAATAAACACATAGTTAAAGTTAATGGGGCGGCAGTAAATAGAGCATGCCATTTTTAACTACCTTACAATTTACTTTTTATTCTTTAATTTTGTTTTGTTTTCTTAGTGTCATTTTTTAAAAAGCATACATGGGTAGGCTCAACAGCAGCAATGCACTACTGGGAACTAGCTGGTGGCTACACATATATTATATGCCTCTTGTCATTGGCTCACCAGTTGTCTCCAGCTAGCAGGGGTAAAACACATGCAACCAATAATGCAATAATAAAATTCTATTGATGTTAGCTCCCAGTAGTGCATATCTGCTCCTTTAACAAAGGATACCAAGAGAATGAACCTCATTTGATAACAAGGTTTTATGTCCCCTTTAAAAATAAATATATACTCTAGTAACACCCACTAACTTAAAGGGACATTAACCTTTTTAAGGGTGCATGACAACCACATGTTATGTTTCATGTCCCGTAAAGCTTCTGGGTGAGATGCATTGCTGGGCATGCCGCAGCCACTGATTGGTAAATATCTACGTATGCCGATGTGATTGGCTTTACCAGATGTGTGCTGCTTAGGAGCTGTAAAGGCACAACGAGTTAAACTTATAGTTAGGAACAAACATTTGTTTAATAATATGTGCTAGTAAATTTTACTTTTGGGATGTTCATGTAATGATCAATACGTCTTTGCTCCAGGTTATTTGCTCTTAAAGGGACAGTGAAGTCAAAATAAAACATTCAGGAATCGGAGCATGCAATTGTAAGCAACTTTTTAATTTACTGCTATTATCAAATTTGCTTTGTTCTTTTGGTATCCTTTGTTGAAGACTAAGCCTAGGTAAGCTATGAGAATAGAAATGTGCACGTGTCTATAGCAGTCTATGGCAGCAGTGTTTGTAACTGGAAAATTGATAATGGAAGTAAATTGGAAAAAAATAATAATGCTCTGTCCAATCAATTTAAGTTTAAAGGGACAGTCTACACCAAAATTGTTATTGTTTTAAAATATAGATAATCCCTTTATTAGATATTCCCCAGTTTTGCACAACTAACAGTTATATTAATATACTTTGTACCTCTGTGATTACCTTGTATCTAAGCCTCTTCTGACAGCACCCTGATCACATGACTTTTTATTTATTATCTATTGACTGGCATTTAGTACTGTGTTGTGCTAACTCTTAAATTACTTAACGGACATGAGCACAATATTTATCTGTATGGCCCACATGAACTAGCAGTCTCTTCTAAAAATCTAATAAAAAAGCATTGTTATAAGAGCCTTCTATAGTGGCTTAGAAACACGTTCTGCTAAGCGCAAGCGTAGGGCGTATCATGGCGGCCAGTCCCAGGGGTTGTCTACGCCTATGGAAATATCAGAGGCGTTATACGATGACGAGGCCCACTCAGACTCTTCTGAGCAGTCTCCTTCTGGGTCGGAGTCCTTGTCATCTCATCCTCCGGCTGCTGAGGAGCCTGACTTTAGGTTTAAGGCGTTTCTTTCATTTGTGACGCCAATATGCAAATTATTCGCCTGAACGCAAAGGTTTCAGGATTCTCCGTTTTAGCTTGCAGGGCTCTGTGGCTAAAGTCTAAGTTGAGGCTGTTGTCCCTGCCTTTTCAAGGAATGATTCTGTTCGGTCCAGGATTGGATTCAATCATATCCAGGTTACGGGAGGCAAGGGGGATTTCCTACCGCAGGATAAGAAGGCTAAGCTTAAAGGATCTACTTTTCGTCCCTTTCGTGCGGACAAGACCCAGCGCCAGCAGCCCGCCGCAAAAGTGGATCAGTCCAAGGGTACTTGGAAGCCTGCTCAGTCTTGGAACAAGTCCAAGCAGAACAAGAAGCCTGCAGAGACAAAATCGGCATGAAGGGGTGGCCCCCGACCGGTCCCCGGACCAAGTAGGGGTCAGATTGTCTCTTCTCCGAAGCCTGGTTGCAGGACGTTCAGGACCTTTGGGTTCTGGAGGTTGTCGCACAGGGTTACAGGATAGGATTCAGGTCCCATCCACCCAGGGGCAGATTCCTCCTTTCAAACCTGTCAAAGCTGCTGTTATATACAGGTCCTGTAAAATGAACTATATAGTCTTGCAATATGTTGTAATGAGTTTGTATATAGTTCAATGGTAATCACAGAGGTATGTATCCAAACAGCTGTGTGAAATGGCTACTTACAGGATACACCCTCAATCATATGAAGTGAGTGTAGGGCGCCTTATGGAGATGACACTGATTTCCTGGGAAACTGCTGGAGATAATCCGGTTTTCATCTAAATCATTTGTTTGGAGTATGCCCAGCGTGATGGAGGGTTTGGATACATACCTCTGTGAGTACCATTGAACTATATACAAACTCATTACAACATATTGCAAGACTATATAGTTCATTTTACAGGACCTGTATATCACAGCAGCTATTTATATTATTGTAATCATTTCGTGTGCTTATCATCTTACATCCAATTTATTTGGTTAATTTCTTTATGTGATTATATGGTTTAATGTATTCAGCACATTCATTCTTTCTTCTAAACCCTTTGTCCTTTTTAAAGGAAATTTTGGCAATATAAGATCAAATTGTTTCAGAGTGGGCACACCAACAGGCGCAGTAATTCCCTCTAGTACCTCTTCCCATAATATATATATATATATATATATATATATATATATATATATATATATATATATATATATATATATATATATATATATATATACATATACACACACACACACACACACACACACACGTACATATGAAGACACACACACACACGTACATATGAAGTAACACACACACACACACACGTACATATGAAGTAACACACACATACACACACACACACACACACGTACATATGAAGTAACACACACATACACACACACACACACACACACACGTACATATGAAGTAACACACACACACACACACGTACATATGAAGTAACACACACATACACACACACACACACACACACGTACATATGAAGTAACACACACATACACACACACACACACACACGTACATATGAAGTAACACACACATACACACACACACACACACACGTACATATGAAGTAACACACACACACGTACATATGAAGTAACACACACACACGTACATATGAAGTAACACACACACACGTACATATGAAGTAACACACACACACGTACATATGAAGTAACACACACATATATTATATTATAATATATATATATATATATATATATATATATATATATATATATATATATATATATATACACACACATACATACTATATATATACACATACATACGCACGCATGCGCCTGTACATATAAAGTAACATATACACACACACATATATATATATATATATATATATATATATATATATATATATACACACACAACACTGTACATATGAAGTAACACATACACACACACACACACATATATATGCTCGCACACACACGCTAGAGGATACAGATTGTACTCTAGAAATAACACACACACACACAAGATTATGTATATAAGTGTCACTAGTAACTGTGTAGCTCATACCATGAACATATTTGCTTACTCAGCAGACACCTAATGTCAGCGTGGCAAATAATCTTACTATAGTTTGGACATAAACACTGTGATAGAGGGTTAAACAGAGAACAAGTGCATTGGTAGAACTGTAGCTGACAAATCACAGTAGGCACTTGTAAGAGCTGAGCAGAAACCCCAGCTGCTAATTTTAGCTTTTCCGCATCATATATTTACATTCCGTTCACGTGGAAGAGAAAACGCACAGTTACTGCTATGACAATGTCAGCCTGCAGTTTATTAGGTACTGATGAGATTTCATGTCTGGACGCTGCCATCTGATTAACCTCTTGCTGTTGGATTTGTATTTATATCAATAAGTTAAATGTACTGTGCAGACGTTGGCGTTATAGTTCTATTACATAAGAACATAGAAACTAATGGTTGATCTTTAGATTCACAATACAGCGACCGTTGTCCTCACAGTAAATATTTCCTGCAGCCTATTAATGGCATGGTTTAGTACAGCCTGGGTTCCATAGTAGGGGGGACAGTGTATCCCTTTTACGTACTTGACTGTAATTTAATTATTTTTCATTTGAGATAGCTGCTGTTGCGACCACCACCTATATTGAAAAATATGAATACTGCAGTATTCTTTATAGAAAAGCAAACGAGGAAGCAGCTGTAATCATTTTCTAAGCGGGTGGGAGTGAGATGTACTAAAATGTTAAAGGGACCGTCTAGTCCAAATTAACCTTTCATGATTCAGATAGGGTATGCCATTTTAAACAACTTTCCAATTTACTTTTATAATAAAATTTGTTTTGTTCTCTTGGTATTTTTTTTGAAAGCTAAACCTTATGTAGGCTCATATGCTAATTTCTTAGCAATTGAAAGCCGCCTCTTATCTTAGGGCATTTTGACAGGTTTTTTTTTTTAACAGCTAGACGGCGCTAGTTCTTGTGTGCTATATAAATAAAGATAGTGCTCACTGCCGTGGAATTACCTAGGAGTCAGCACTGATTGGCTAAAATGCAAGTCTGTCGAAATAACTGAAATAAGGGGGGAATTTGCAGAGGTTTTAGATACAAGGTAATCACAGAGGTAAAAACAGAATTTATGCTTACCTGATAAATTACTTTCTCTTACGGTGTATCCAGTCCACGGATTCATCCTTACTTGTGGGATATTCTCATTCCCTACAGGAAGTGGCAAAGAGAGCACACATCAGAGCGGTAATTCGTTCAGGAGGCTGCTGTCCAGCAGTCTCATATGCCTATCGGATGATGCTTTTCAGCCAGAAGGAAAGAGAGGTAGCAGTCACTTTTTGACCTCTCCTCTTACCAGAATAGACAACAAACAAGGATGATGTTTGTCTGAAATCTTTAGTTGCTTTTAAATAGAATTTTAAAGCACGAACCACATCAAGATTGTGTAATAGCCGTTCCTTCCTAGAAACTGGATTAGGACACAGAGAAGGAACAATGATTTCCTGGTTAATATTCTTATTAGAAACCACTTTTGGAAGGAAACCAGGTTTGGTACGCAAAACAACCTTATCTGCATGGAACACCAGATAGGGTGAATTACACTGCAAAGCAGATAATTCTGAAACTCTTTGAGCAGAAAAAATAGCTACCAAAAACAAAACTTTCCAAGATAATAACTTAATATCTATGGAATGTAAAGGTTCAAACGGAACCCCTTGAAGAACTGAAAGAACTAAATTTAGACTCCATGGAGGAGCCACGGTTTATAGACAGGCTTGATTCTAACTGGCTTGATTCTAACTAGAGCCTGTGCAAACGCCTGAACGTCTGGTACTGCTGCCAGACGCTTGTGTAACAAGATAGACAGAGCAGATATCTGTCCCTTTTAAGGAACTAGCTGACAATCCCGTCTCCAATCCTTCTTGGAGAAAAGACAATATCCTTGGAATCCTAATCCTACTCCACGAGTAACCCTTGGATTCACACCAACAAAGATATTTCCGCCATATCTTATGGTAAATTTTCCTGGTGACAGGCTTTCTGGCCTGGATCAGAGTATCTATAACTGATTCAGAAAACCCACGCTTAGCTAGAATTAAGCGTTCAATCTCCAAGCAGTCAGTTGCAGAGAAACTAGATTTGGATGCTTGAATGGACCCTGTATTAGAAGATCCTGCCTCGATGGCAGCTTCCAGGGTGGAACAGATGACATGTCCACTAGGCGCTATCAGAATTACCGAAGCCTTCTCCTGTTTGATTCTGGCTACTAGCCGAGGGAGAAGAGGAAACGGTGGAAAGACATAAGCTAGACTGAAGGACCAAGGCACTACTAGAGCATCTATCAATGCTGCCTTGGGGTCCCTGGACCTGGATCCGTAAAGGGGAAGTTTGGTGTTCTGACGGGACGCCATCAGATCCAATTCTGGAATGCCCCATAGCTGGGTCAGCTGAGCAAAAACCTCCGGGTGGAGTTCCCACTCCCCCGGGTGAAAAGTCTGACAACTCAGAAAATCCGCCTCCCAGTTGTCTACTCCTGGGATGTGAATTGCAGATAGGTGGCAGGAGTGATCCTCCGCCCATTTGATGATCTTGGTTACTTCCTTCATCGCTAGGGAACTCTTTGTTCCACCCTGATGATTGATGTACGCTACAGTCGTGATGTTGTCCGACTGAAATCTGATGAATTTGGCCTCCGCTAGTTGAGGCCATGCCTGGAACGTGTTGACTATCGCTCTCAGTTCCAAAATGTTTATCGGGAGAAGAGATTCTTCCCGAGACCATAGGCCCTGAGCTTTCAGGGAGTCCCAGACCGCACCCCAGCCTAACAGACTGGCATCGGTCGTGACAATGATCCACTCCGGTCTGCGGAAGCACATTCCCTGGGTAGGTGAACCCGAGACAACCACCAGAGAAGAGAATCTCTGGTTTTCTGGTCAATTTGAATTTGAGGAGACAAATCTGCATAATCCCCATTCCACTGTTTGAGCATGCACAGTTGCAGTGGTCTGAGATGAATTCGGGCAAAAGGGACAACGTCCATTGCCGCAACCATTAATCCGATTACCTCCATGCACTGAGCTACAGAAGGCCGAGGAATGGAATGAAGAACTCGGCAAGTAGTTAAAAGCTTTGACTTCCTGACCTCTGTCAGAAATATTTTCATTTCTACCGAGTCTATTAGTGTTCCCAGGAAGGGAACCCTTGTGAGCTGGGACAGAGAACTTTTTTCTTTGTGGATAGGAATATGTAGGTACGCATCCTTTAGATCCACAGTAGTCCTATATTGACCTTCCTGAATCATCGGTAAGATTGTCCAAATGGTTTCCATTTTGAATGATGGAACTCTGAGGAATTTGTTTAGAATTTTTAGATCCAGGATTGGCCTGAAAGTTCCTTCCTTTTTGGGCACTACAAACAGGTTTGAGTAAAAGCCCAGTCCTTGTTCTGCAATTGGAACTGGGTGTATCACTCCCATTTTTAGAAGATCTTCTACACAGTGTAAGAACAGTGTAAGATACCCCTGAGCAACAATTTCTAATGCCCAGGGATCTGGAACATCTCTTGCCCAAGCCTGAGCAAAGAGAGAAAGTCTGCCCCCTACTAGATCCGGTCTCTGATCGGGGGCTACTCCTTCATGCTGTCTTGGTAGCAGCCGCAGGCTTCTTGGCCTGTTTACCCTTGTTCCAGCCCTGCAAAGGCTTCCAGGTTGCTTTGGGCTGTGAAGCGTTACCCTCTTGCTTTGCGGTTGCAGAGGTTGAAGTAGGTCCGCTCCTGAAGTAGCGAAAGGAGCGAAAATTAGCCTTGTTTTTGGCCTTAAACGTTCTATCTTGCGGAAGGGCATGGCCCTTTCCCCCAGTGATATCCGAAATAATTTCTTTCAACTCGGGGGCCGAATAGGGTCTTTCCCTTGAAAGGAATATTTAGTAATTTTGTTTTGGACGACACGTCAGCCGACCACGATTTGAGCCAAAGCGCTCTTCGCGCCATAATGGCAAAACCAGAATTTTTCGCCACTAACTTAGCTAATTGTAAAGCGGCATCTGTGATAAAAGAATTAGCCAGCTTTAGAGCATGAATTCTATCCATGACTTCGTCATATGAAGTCTCCCTCTGGAGCGACTCATCCAGCGCCTCAAACCAAAAAGCCGCTGCAGTAGTTACAGGAATAATGCAGGCAATCGGTTGAAGAAGGAAACCTTGTTGAACAAAAATTTTCTTTAGTAAACCTTCTAATTTTTTATCCATAGGATCTTTGAAAGCACAACTGTCTTTGATTGGTATAGTTGTGCGCTTGGCTAGTGTTGAAACTGCTCCCTCTACCTTAGGGACCGTCTGCCACGCGTCCCGCCTGGGGTCAGTTATGGGGAACATTTTCTTAAAGATAGGGGGGGGGAACAAAAGGTACACCTGGTCTCTCCCACTCCCTAGTCACAATATCCGCCACCCTCTTCGGGATCGGAAACGCATCAGTGTATACAGGAACCTCTAGAAACTTGTCCATTTTACACAATTTTTCTGGGACCACCATGGGGTCACAATCATCCAGCGTAGCTAAAACCTCCTTAAGCAGTACGCGGAGGTGTTCCAGCTTAAATTTAAACGCTAAGGAATCTGATTCTGCCCGCTTAGAAACCTTTCCTGTGTCAGAAATTTCTCCCTTGGACAGTACATCCCTCACTGCCACTTCAGAGTGTTGTGAGGGTACAACAGATAAATCATCCAAAACTTCTGATTGCTCATCCTCTGTTCTTAAAACTGAGCTATCACGCTTTTTAGGAAAAACTGGCAGTTTGGATAGAAATGCCGCAAGGGAATTATCCATGACTGCTGCTAATTGTTGTAATGTAATAGGGGCCAATTCGCTAGAGGTACTAGGCATCGCTTGCGCGGGCGCAACTGGTATTGACACATGGGGAGAGGAAGGAGGACTATCCTTGTTACCTTCCGTTAAAGAATCATCTTGGGCTACATTTTTTTTTTTTTTTTTAAATAATAATTTTTTTATTGAGGTTTTATGCAAAATACAGAATGAATGCAATCTCATAACACAGAAATAACAGAAGCATATAATACTTACAAATAGCTTGATATACAAAAGTGAAGTATTGCAGTGAATTATTAAGAACCTCTATTTTATATAATTTCTACTTTTGATTCCTCTTATGACATTAGAGGTCACTTTTGGACCTATGAAATGTAAAGTGAACCAAAAGGAGAGGATTGGTTTATGGAATGGCCACTTTTGGACCTAGATATTAAAAGTAGGGGGGGGAGGGGGTGTCAGCAGTCAAGAGCTGCTCTGTGAGAGAGTAGGGGAGGTGGGGGTTCGGGCTCTGATAATCTAATAACACTTTACTCAATATTAGAGGCAGGATGGAGTTTTTTTTCCCATAACATCCCTAAGCAGAGGGTACATGCATATTTAGGACCATGTCCAATTATGTGGGCAAGGAAGAGGTTGAAATGGGAGGCTAATCAAGTAGAGAGGTATGCAAACTAATAAAACTCTTAAAGAGAATAAATCTTCCTTTATAGTTGTGTATGCTATACAACAGTAAGAAAACATGAATAGCAGATCTCAGAATTCACTAATAGCTTTTAAGGGTGGTCACAATATTGCAGCGAATTGCTATAGATAGATGTCTCAGAGTTCTAATTCTATATTATCAAACTTGCAAGGAGGGGGACATTCAATGGAAGGAGAATTAAAAAATTGTGTGGCATAAAGGCATCTAGGAGCTACTACTGAGGGTTAAATGCACTTAATGAGGTACTCATCTAGGGTATACTAAATACATATTAGGCTATATTAGTCTTTAATTAGGTGCTGAAACCAAGGGACTATGGAATAATATATAATGCTGGAACATAAGCTTCACAACCCATAGGGGGTGAGACCACTCTGAGAATATCCCAGGATTATAAGCCACCCTATTGGCACCATAAATCAAGAGAAAATGCAGATTACATACATAACAAGTTGTGACTGTAAAACAAAAACAAAAACAGAGGAGGGCTAATGTACACTAGGCATGACGCAGCACAACAGGAGCTTGTATCCAGGTTTCCTACATTTTTATGGCCTGTGTGTGATATCTCTTAACTATTGATATGAGCCATATAACATCTCACTGTAAGAGTTCCCATAAAATAAAGAGACAAATTAGTAACTGGGAGCAAAGGGAGTCTCAGGAAGTTAATTCTAGTGGTGCAACATAAAAAAAAAATGGATGTGTGAAGGGGTTTGAAAAAAGTTATCAGTGCACTCAGCAGCATTATAAATGATGTATGTAGTATATACAACTAGAGCTAGGTATACCCTTTACAAGTAGCACAATATGCCCTCAGGATATGAACATTGCATGTGAAACATAAGAGATTCAACTTAAAGCTGGGTGCCAAAAGAAAAGACAGGTACATACATAAATAAGGTCCACACACCGTACACACAAGATTGCAGACCCAATATGCATTTCCCCAACAAGAAGAGAAAAAAACAGAACAGAGATAAGAGACAAAGAAAGAGATTAGTGCTTATCCAATACCGGCTCTGCTAAAGTCCATTTTGTTACGTGAAAAGTCCCACTCTGTATAGAGATATATGTCTGAAACCAGTGGGAGGTCAAGGTAGTCCTTTGTATGAAGTTGTCTTGGAGGAGCAGAGGTCAGGATCCCAACCCAGGCAGAGAATCGTTTTATTGCGAGCTGAGAAGGAGAGAGTCCCCGGTGCCCCATCCAGGGGCCGGCCGCATCCCCAGAACAAGCCACCGAGGGTGAGGGGATACATTTCTGGTTGTTGTCTGATCTTGAGGTAGGTGGTTGAAGATCCGACACAAGCTCCTCTCTTGTATGTCGCTTGCGGTTATGCCTTAGGGTTCTGCTTAGTGTCCGCAGTTGCTGCTGTGCCTCTGTCCGAGAACGTGAAGCACCCAAATAGCGCATATTTGGACTTTCTTCTGAGCCCTCAGTCACCATCGATTCCGGGATCATCTCAGGCTTAACGGAGGTATGATGTAAAGTCCCAGCTTGTGCAGAGTATATCTCCTGTGATACGGAGGGAGTAGATTTAGTTGGAAGGGGTCTCAGGGCGCCATCTTCCATATAGGCCTCTCTAATGCAAGCTCTAAGATCCGCAAACTGTGAATCCATCCTGCGGACCAGATCTCGTAATAGGGCTAGTGCGGCAAGACTTAACTCCTCCATCCTGCGATAGATAGTCAGCGATCAACAAGCCCAGTATAACCCGGCTTACCAGGGGGGGGGGGGGTTTGATGGTACAGCAAAGTGAAAGTGTATAGGCCGTCTCCTGATAAATGCGGTTATTCCGTAAAGAGTTCTGAATGTAGTAATCCTGTTAGAGCCACAGTCCCCAGGTAAATAATAGCTGTATTACACGATCTTGGAGCTCAGAGAGAAAACTATACAGCATTAAAAGTAGATACAAGCCGCTGCAGGCTCCAAACAGAGATGACGGCCTAAAATCTTGATAGGCTAATTCAGCTCCTGGGTGCTCAGTTATGGGAATTGCCGAGAATTTCAATGCTACCAGCTGAACAGTAATAGGATCCTATAAGAATAGGTTAAAATAAAAGCTATATCCCAGGATAATTTGTGAAACAAAGGAGTGTTCCCAGGAGCTTCATGAAATGCGACTGATCATGGCCGCCTCTTAGCCACTCCCCCGGGCTACATTTTTAAGTGTCACTGCATGGTCTTTAAAATGTTTAGATACCTTAGCACACTTTAAACACAAATGTAAAGGGGGTACCGCCATGGCTATTAAACACATAGAGCAAGGTCTAGCTGTAGGCTCAGGCATGTTAAACAGACTTAGACAGCACTCAAATACAGTAAAATACAATTTTTGAAAAAACGGTACTGTGCCTTTAAATAATAAAAAGCGCACACTTTTTTACTAAATCTCCAAAAATCATCCAATCTTTATGAAATTTTCACCATATGATCCTAATGCTTTGAAATGATTGCACAGTAAATTTCAAGTCAATTAACCCCTTACTGCCCAAACCGGAGCAAATTAGAGCTGGCAACCGGTTAGCAAACTACAGCACTATGCCACAGTCTCTGCTGTGGCCCTACCTTCCTTGGGGATTAGTTTTGATTGAAAATAAGCCTCCCTGAAGTCCTCAAGTAATCTTTGGACCCTTCACATGGAGCTGCATGAAACTGTCTGTAAAATCAACTGCGCAACTGAGGCGCGAATTTCAGGCCCCCTCCCTCTTCACTCTGGAGTTGTGGGGCCTTCCCATGCCAAAATAGGTGTCTAAATATATGCCATGCGGAATAAACCCCAAAAAAGTGTTTCAAATGTAATATAAACTTGTATAAATATCAGATTTTTGTAAAAAATAATCGATTGCCCCTTAACAGTGTCCACCAGTGTCTTGAGCCCTTTCAAATAAGCCTTCCTTCTATACTAAGTCTCAGAATATGGCTTACCTTTCCCACATGGGGAATCTTGTCAGTCTTCTAGCATTACTAAGTCTTGACTAGAAAAAAAATGACTGAAACATACCTTAAAGCAGTTAAGCCTGCAAACTGTTCCCCCCAACTGATGTTTTCTGGTACTTAAAGGACCACTGTAAGTAAACATTATTCTTATTTTATTTTTTTTCCCCAACCTTTTCAAACTTATTTCAAATTGGAATGTATTTTCAATTCCCTACCTTATCGCCGTAATTCTAATTTAAAAATAAATATTTTTCCCAACCCACTCCATGTCTAGTTATCGCTCCTAGCCAATCCGTTCTGCAAACCGCAGTTTGAAGATGGATACCGAAATTGCCATTGCGCATGCGCGGTATCTTACAACGTCATCGTCAACGTCAGTAACTTCCAGAGCAGCTGAGACATACAAGACCCGCTCGATCGATGTGACATAGGAAGATCCGTCAGCGCATTGATAGGTAAGTAGTGTACAATCTCCCTAGTTATAACGAGCATCATGAACAATCTCAAATTTGGTCACGTTGTTGATGCTTCAAACTGAGATCGTTCCCTGCTGTACAGATAATAACGGGATTATTTTTTTTGTGTTGTGTGTAGAATGTCTGGATAGACGATGCAATCAATTGCAAATTTCAATGCGCATGCGTAGCTCCGTATCATCTAATGGCAATTGCGGCGTCATTTAGAGACAATGCGCATGCGCTTTTTTGACACTAATTTGTGCGCATGCGATTGACTGAGTAATTATATGCAAAACAATTGAAAACGATTGGTTATTTGAAACAGACACGTAGGGGCTAGAAAAGTGGGCTGGATTAGATGACGTGATTGCAGAACAATAAAAATCAGTTTTAAAAGTTTATTATGCTTCGTTTTCACAGAATTTTGGGTTTGTATATCTTACTGCATATTACATTATTGAAAAATGTGTTTTTAATTTAAATATAAATCCGAAAGTTTGTAATCCTTTAACAGTGCTGTGTGGGAACAGCAATGGATTTTAGTTACAAATCGTTTTCCTCTCAGCAGAAATCTTCATCACTTTCTGCCACAGAGTAAATAGTACAAACCGACACTATTTTTTAAAATAACAAACTTTTGATTGAAGAAATAAAAACTACAAATCTAACACCACATTCACTTTACCCTCCCGTGGAGATGCTACTTGTTAGAGCGGCAAAGAGAATGACTGGGGGGGAGGAGCTATATGGACAGCTCTGCTATGTGCTCTCTTTGCCACTTCCTGTAGGGAATGAGAATATCCCACAAGTAAGGATGAATCCGTGGACTGGATACACCATGTAAGAGAAAGTATATTAATATAACTGTGTTGGTTATGGAAAACCAGTGAATGGGTAATAAAGGGATTATCTATCTTTTTAAAAAATAAAAATGCTGGAGTTGACTGTCCCTTTAATTTTGACGTTACTGTACCTTTTTTTAATAATTTTGTATTTGAAATAATGATTGGAGCTATAGAACACATTTTAAAAGGTTTATTGTAATATTACCAGACAACTAAAATAAGTTCTAAAATGAAGCACAGGCACTAATTTGGATCTCTTCAAATAAGATGAGACAAGATCTTGTTTGGTTTCAAAGCATCTGTCACTACAAAGCCAGAGTTATTTCAGAACTTCTGAAACTTTGTTATGTGGGAAAAGCTTCTTCTTATATACCAGCTTAACAAGCGGTTATTAAAACATACTGCAATGCTTTGCCTTAAATCAGGCTTCAGAAAACAAGAGCAGAGACATTTATTGCCTTTGGTTACTGTAATTACCTGCACTGATGCTGAATGCTTTTGTATTTAATCTGGTTGTCTGAGCTGCCTGGTGCCTTTGTCAGATTACAAGTTTGGGGTTATTGTTAGACTCTCTTTCTATCTCTTTCTCTCTCTTTCTCTCTCTTTCTCTCTCTTTCTCTCTTTCTCTCTCTTTCTCTCTCTTTCTCTCT
>NW_026511916.1:0-60087 GCF_027579735.1 Bombina bombina | reverse complement strand
TGAGGTTTGTTAACAGAATTATTTTTGCGATCGTGTAGAAAGTTACGACCGGGATTATATACACAAATCATGTGATGTATGTCTAACCCACCAATGATGGCGAAAAACTAAGGGGCTTGTCTTAAAATCTGAATCCGATTGGTGGGAGTCTATTTTTTAATGAACTACATTTCCCATGATTCCTGTGAACTCATTTTGTGCGATCGTGTAGAAAGTTACAACCGGGATTATGAAAACAAATCATGTGATGTATGTCTAACCCACCAATGATTGCAAAGAACTATGGGGCTTGTCTTAAAATCTGAATCCGATTGGTGGGAGTCTATTTGTTAATGAACTACATTTCCCATGATTCAATACAGGTACACACCCATGAATCTGATAGGTTGGTATGGCGTAAACAGGCTGACGTCAAGTTAACCAACACTGTTCAATATACGATCAATAATGGACTCAGTATTATGCCCAAAAAAAGTTTGAATGTCCAATGACAATGGCTATATGCGTAATAACAAATATGTATATATAAAAACGGTATGTAATAACAATTAATGTATACGGAACACCAGTGTTATAAAATTATATTCTAAATTCTAAAGACCAGGGACCCACTCCTAACTGTCCCTCTTAGCTTATGTGGTAAAGTGACAATATCTCTATGTTTGGAAATGTGCACTGGTGTACCAAACGCATTGCATAGATTAACGTGACTATGTCTGTGTGTATTTTTATATACCCTATAGATGTCCGAGATAGTAATCTCTGGACATGGTGTTAGTGAAATTAGAATGGGAAAAACCTTTTTGACAATATTTTATAAAAATGGGTGAGATCTAATATATGTGAGTGCATATCGTGTTAACGATATGTATAGTGAATGTCAGCGAGATTAATTTATTAGAAGTATTCTGTGATAATTTAGTGCTGCTGGCGAATGCCTATAAAGCTAAGTGCAAACGTGTTAATATAATATAAGAAAAGATAATAAAAAATATATATGGTAACCAATGAGATCCGTGATGCAGGTGTTGGTGTTTGTTAGAAGTGACCTACAATATAATATTGATTGGTTCATCCATAAAGATGGGGCTGATAGAGGACCATAAATGCAAAAGGGGATAAAAATGATGCCTCATAATTATGCTGCTTATAGTCACTAAATATAATATGGTTACGGTGATCGTTCTAATATATGTTATTGGTACTAGTATATATGCATTTAAGGTACTCACTATCATATATGATTAAGCAACAAGTGGGGGGTGAAAGTCCAGTGTACAAAATCGCTAAAACCATATATAAATATATATTTCTGTATGTTACTCTTCATTAACATTAACAAAGATTTAAAGAAACATTGGCCGATTTTATTAAAAGATCCGATTTTGAATAAAACACTTCCATTACAACCAAAAGTAGTTTTCAGAAGAGCACCCTCCTATAAACAAAAACTAGCCCCAAGTAAGGTGGTGATGACAAAAAGAAAGGTAATGAATACACCAAAATTAGGAGAGAAGACAGGAAACCATATTTTTAGTAAAAAGGGAACATATAAATGTGGAAAGAGACTGTGCTACATGTGTAAATATATTTCCCATGGAACAACTAGTATAGAGTCATATAGCAATAAGAAAAAATTTACTATTAAAAGCAAAATGACCTGTGACTCCAGCTATGTCATATATGCGCTATCCTGCAAGTGTGGCATACAATACATAGGCAGGACCTGTAGGAAGGTTCGCATCAGATGGAGTGAACATCTGAGGAACATAAAAGCAAAATCACCCAAACATAGTGTGTCTAGACATACCTGTCAACACTATATATCTGGAAAATGTCCATTTAAAATAACCCCTTTAGAAAACATTCCGAAAAGCAATACATACAATAGGTTCACCAAACTCAGACAGAGGGAAACCTATTAGATTTTTAAATTCAACAGTTTGTTTCCCACAGGCTTAAACGAGGTTATAGATTCAGCGGTATTCACATAACATAAGTCACTGTTTTATAGATCTTGAGATGAATTGCAATATGAATATCAATAGTATAGGTATAAACGAGGTTATAGATTTAGCTGTATTCACATAGCATATGTCATTGTTTGGTAAATCTTGAGACAAATCACAATATGAATATCAATAGTATAGATTTCATCTGTTTTTGGTATATCATTTACAGTATTTTTATTTTAATGTGGTTGAAGAGTAACATACAGAAATATATATTTATATATGGTTTTAGCGATTTTGTACACTGGACTTTCACCCCCCACTTGTTGCTTAATCATATATGATAGTGAGTACCTTAAATGCATATATACTAGTACCAATAACATATATTAGAACGATCACCGTAACCATATTATATTTAGTGACTATAAGCAGCATAATTATGAGGCATCATTTTTATCCCCTTTTGCATTTATGGTCCTCTATCAGCCCCATCTTTATGGATGAACCAATCAATATTATATTGTAGGTCACTTCTAACAAACACCAACACCTGCATCACGGATCTCATTGGTTACCATATATATTTTTTATTATCTTTTCTTATATTATATTAACACGTTTGCACTTAGCTTTATAGGCATTCGCCAGCAGCACTAAATTATCACAGAATACTTCTAATAAATTAATCTCGCTGACATTCACTATACATATCGTTAACACGATATGCACTCACATATATTAGATCTCACCCATTTTTATAAAATATTGTCAAAAAGGTTTTTCCCATTCTAATTTCACTAACACCATGTCCAGAGATTACTATCTCGGACATCTATAGGGTATATAAAAATACACACAGACATAGTCACGTTAATCTATGCAATGCGTTTGGTACACCAGTGCACATTTCCAAACATAGAGATATTGTCACTTTACCACATAAGCTAAGAGGGACAGTTAGGAGTGGGTCCCTGGTCTTTAGAATTTAGAATATAATTTTATAACACTGGTGTTCCGTATACATTAATTGTTATTACATACCGTTTTTATATATACATATTTGTTATTACGCATATAGCCATTGTCACTGGACATTCAAACTTTTTTTGGGCATAATACTGAGTCCATTATTGATCGTATATTGAACAGTGTTGGTTAACTTGACGTCAGCCTGTTTACGCCATACCAACCTATCAGATTCATGGGTGTGTACCTGTATTGAATCATGGGAAATGTAGTTCATTAACAAATAGACTCCCACCAATCGGATTCAGATTTTAAGACAAGCCCCATAGTTCTTCGCAATCATTGGTGGGTTAGACATACATCACATGATTTGTTTTCATAATCCCGGTTGTAACTTTCTACACGATCGCACAAAATGAGTTCACAGGAATCATGGGAAATGTAGTTCATTAAAAAATAGACTCCCACCAATCGGATTCAGATTTTAAGACAAGCCCCTTAGTTTTTCGCCATCATTGGTGGGTTAGACATACATCACATGATTTGTGTATATAATCCCGGTCGTAACTTTCTACACGATCGCAAAAATAATTCTGTTAACAAACCTCAAGATCATTTGTATATATAACACGAATCTTAAGGAACAAGTAGCACACCCTCAATGACAAATTTATCTAGTAAACAATAACTAATTACTGCAACAAGTGGGAGTGGGGGGAAAGGAAGGTTCTGATTGGTTTAAGCAAAGGAAGGAAGGGGAGTGTTTATTGTAAACATGTGGTTACTTAGGCCTATTTAAGGGTGATTAAGACATAGATAGAGCATACAAGCCTGAGGAAACGGGGTTACCCCCGAGAAACGCGTCGCTTTACTTCTCTATATACCATAAGAGATTTGATTTTAACACACCAGCTGTAATGTGCTACATTACTGGCTATTTTATTCTGTATAATAAATGCTAGTTTTATGATTCACGAAGTCTGGTGTGTGCATCAATCTCTTCTAAGTAACCCAAAGGCTTTCCAGCCTTTCTCCCTTGTTCCAACCTTTAGGATACTATCCAGGCAAGGACTGCCTTGCAGGACATCCACCTCTCCAGGACATCATGACGGGGATTCGGATAAACAAATCAGGAAAACTAGCAATCTTTCTGTGAAAAAGAACAGAAAGAGCAAAGATTTGCCCTTTTAAGGAACTTGCAGACAAAACTTATCCAAACCATCCTGAAGAAACTGTAAAATTCTAGGAATTCTAAAAGAATGCCAAGAAAAAAGATGAGAAAAACACCAAAAAATGCAAGTCTTCCAGACTCGATAATATATCATCCTAGATACAGATTTACGAGTCTGCAACATAGTATGACTGAGAATCAAGCGTTCAATCTCCATACCTTCAATTTAAGGATTTGAAATCCTGATGGAAAAAAAGGACCTTGTGATAGAAGGTCTTGACTTAACGGAAGAGTCCACGGATGGCAAGGAGCCATCCGGACAAGATCCGCATACCAAAACCTGTGAGGCCATGCTGGAGCCACCAGCAGAATAAACGAACGCTCCTTTAGAATTTTGGAAATCACTCTTGAAAGAAGAACTAGAGGCGGAAAGATATAGCAGGATGATATTTCCAAGGAAGTGACAATGCATCCACTGCTTCCGCCTGAGGATCCCTGGATCTGGACAGATACCTGGGAAGCTTCTTGTTTAGATGAGAAGCCATCAGATCTATTTCTGGAAGTCCCCATACTTGAACAATCTGAAGAAATACCTCTGGGTGAAGAGACCATTCGCCCGGAAGTAGCATTTGGCGACTGAGATAATCCGCTTCCCAATTATCTATACCTGGGATATGAACCGCAGAAATTAGACAGGAGCTGGATTTCGCCCATACAAGTATTCGCGATACTTCCTTTATAGCCAAAGGACTGTGAGTCCCTCTTGATGATTGACATATGCCACATTTGTGACATTGTCCGTCTGAAAACAAATGAACGACTCTCTCTTTAGAAGAGGCCACGACTGAAGAGCTCTGAAAATTGCACGGAGTTCCAAAATGTTGATTGGAAATCTCACCTCCTGAGATTCCCAAACCCCTTGTGCTGTCAGAAACCCCCATACAGCTCCCCAACCTGTCAGACTTGCATCTGTTGAGATCACAGTCCAGGTTGGAAGAACAAAAGAAGCCCCTTGAACTAAACGATGGTGGTCTGTACGACGTCAGAGGGTGTCGAACAATCGGTTTAAAAGATATTAAATGAGATATCTTTGTATAATCCTTGCACCACTGGTTCAGCATACAGAGCTGAAGAGTGTGCATGTGAAAATGAGCAAAGGGGAACATGTCCAATGCAGCAGTCATAAGAACCTAGAATTCCCATGCATAAAGCTACCGAAGGGAATGAATGAGACTGAAGGTTTCGACAAGCTGAAACCAAATTCAGACGTCTCTTGTCCGACAGAGACAGAGTCATGGACACTGAATCTTATCTGGAAACCTAAAAAGGTTACTCTCGTCTGAGGAATCAACAAACTGATTGGTTAATTGATCCTCCAACCATGTTCTTGAAGAAACAACACTCATAAAAAGCTGGAAAGGATCTTTCCATTGAAAAATGAGCAAAGGGAATTGAATCCAATGCTGTTAAAACTTCTATGCATATATAGCAACTGAAGGAAATAATAGAGACTAAAAAGGTACCGACAGACGGAACCCAATACAAATTGTCCCTTGTCCGATAGAGACAAAGACAGTGACATAAACCATCTGGAAACCTAAAAAAAAGGTGACCCTTACGTGAGGAATCAAGGACTTTTGAAAAAAAAGATCCTCTAACTATGTCCTGAAGAGCAAGTGAATCATATGAGATTCCGCGTCCTCAGAAAATAATCTGAATGAAAACAGAAAAATGAAAATATGCATTTATTGTATCTAATGAAAACAAATAATGCTATCAATGACCATAAAAAGGCAAAATAGTTTGAATAAAACTCCAAACCCGGTTCCTAAAAAAGGAACTGGAAGAAATACCCCAGAAGATTCCAGGTCTGAGCAGCGCTTGAACCCCATGGGTGCCCAGCCATGCCTCAACAGTACCCAAAATATATAGGACAGAAACACACTTAAAGAAAGTGTTAGCCTTACTGGAATAAAATCAAAGAAATTTGAACAAAATAGAACCAAATAAATTTCAAAGAAGTCTAAACCTGCCCCTTACCAGCCAAGCTGGAATACGGCATGTACATCGCAATATTAGGGAGCTGATTCGAACCCCAATTATAAACATGTTACTTGGGAAAGAACTCAGGAATTCGTTCCTTAATAAGAACAACCAAACTAGTATAAGCTTAAAGTTTTAGTCTTAGAACTCAATCTTGAAGCCCATAGTAACAGTTAAGAATTGAATCCAATTATAAAACAAATAATTGATTATCTTAGAACAAAAGAAATATGGATTTTCTTTTTTTTTTTTTTTTTTTTTTAAATCACAAAATTCTTCTAGCTAAAATAGCTAAAGACATAGATTGACCCTCATTTTTCCAGAAGTGGCTTCTGACTCAGGGTCAATCGTAGACATCTTGCAATATGTAATAGAAAAAACAACATATAAAGCAAAATTGATCAAATTCCTTAAATGACAGTTTCAGGAATGGGAAAAAATGCTAGTAAACAAGCTTCTAGCAACCAGAAGCAATAATTAATGAGACTTAAATAATGTGGAGACAATAGTGACGCCCATATTTTTTAGCGCCAAAAAAGACACCCACATTATTTGGCGCCTAAATGCTTTTGGCGCCAAAAATGACGCCACATCCGGAACGCCAACACTTTTGGCGCAAAAAAACGTAAAAAAAATGACGCAACTTCCGGCGACACGTATGACGCCGGAAACAGAATTTTTTTTTTTGCGCCAAAAAAATCCGCGCCAAGAATGACGCAATAAAATGAAGCATTTTCAGCCCCCGCGAGCCTAATACCCCACAGGAAAAAAGTCAAATTTAAGGTAAGAGAAAAATTTATTAATTGATATGCATTATCCCAAATATGAAACTGACTGTCTCAAATAAGGAACGTTGAACATCCTGAGACAAGGCAAATAAATGTTTGAACACATATATTTAGAACTTTATATAAAAGTGCCCAACCATAGCTTAGAGTGTCACAGAAAATAAGACTTACTTACCCCAGGACACTCATCTACAAGTAGTAGAAAGCCAAACCAGTACTGAAACAAGAATCAGTAGAGTTAATGGTATATATAAGAGTATATCGTCGATCTGAAAAGGGAGGTAAGAGATGAATCTCTACGACCGATAACAGAGAACCTATGAAATAGACCCCGTAGAAGGAGATCATTGAATCCAAATAGGCAATACTCTCCTCACATCCCTCTGACATTCACTGCACGCTGAGAGGAAAACCGGGCTCCAACCTGCTGCGGAGCGCATATCAACGTAGAATCTAGCACAAACTTACTTCACCACCTCCATAGGAGGCAAAGTTTGTAAAACTGATTTGTGGGTGTGGTGAGGGGTGTATTTATAGGCATTTGAGGTTTGGGAAACTTTGCCCCTCCTGGTAGGAATGTATATCCCATACGTCACTAGCTCATGGACTCTTGCTAATTACATGAAAGAAAACAGATTTATTATAAAAAAGTAAAAAGATGTACACTCACAAAATATACCCTCAAACATATGAGGTATATAACAGCGTTGGTTAAAAGTTGTCCTCAAACAAGGATCCACATTAGGTATATTGTCCTGCAAAACACGTTAGACTACGACCATTATACGTCACGGAGTATGTGGGTGAGCTGTGTGTGGCATCAGATCTGGAGCCGGCTCTTTTACAGAGGGGCCGCTACCTAAGCTACACCACCTCCGTTTGCTTTATACACATGTGGGGAGTCCCTTGTCCGGAGCCCGAGGTACTATTAGTGTTGGGGGAAGTTGAAAGAGACGATACATTGCCAACATCCTGTAAACACTGAAGGGGTTATTTACGGCACTAAGGAGAATAAGGGATGATATAACTAATGTGGATCGTTGTTTGAGGACAAATTTAACTAAAGCTGTTACATACCTCATATGTTTGAGGGTATATTTTGTGAGTGTACATCTTTTTACTTTTTTATAATAAGTCGGTATTGTTTTATCTGCACTTAGATCGTCTGTGCACTTTATTGCGCTCCATCTTTTCTGTTTTTACAGATTGTTTTTTAAAATAAAATTTGTACCCCAAATTTGAAGCCAATCTCTGATGATCTGAGTGTCTTACAACCTCCACTAATCCTGAGAACCTTCCTACATGCTGAGAATATTAAAGCAACACAGGAACAGGAAAAAACAATAACACCAAAAAAAGACATGCTAAAAAGGCATGTCTAAAACAGTTAACCTTTAGTACGCCTTCACTACCGATGAACGCTAAAGCTAAAAACCCAAAGGTAACTATCAGAATTTTAGAGTAGGTGAAGAAAAACACACTGTGCATAGCTCAGAAGCAGCTTCTGAGCACACTAAGCTGACCGCACCAAATGTAAAGCAACAGTAACCTCAAAAAACAAAGTGCTATTAACTGCTAGTATAAGGTTTATGGGGTATAAATTGATGTCCCCAGACTATGGGAACCACGTGAACATGTTTATACTAATAGCCAGTGGGCTATGAAGATGCAGGTACTTACCTCTGAGCACCTCCATCCGCTGTGCTTACCTTAGCTGCATCAACTTGCTTCCATTGTAGGTAGTGTGAGCACGATGCCAAGGATCTAAGTTAGTAACAGCATCTCAACCCAGGGGATTGGTGGAAGAACACATTTCACCTGGGGAGGGCTGTGGACGCACAAGGAGCAGCTCACTGTAGACCAGGAGATTGATGGATAAATCCACATTTCAATTGAGAGGCCTGAAACATTTCTTCACTGGGAAAAGACATTTCAGTGCCTGGCTAAAAACCCCTGGTCTTGCCCTCTGAACAACAGGTTACTGCGAGATCTCAGATCGGTTAGAGGATGAGAAGATCTCGCACTTCCCTTTCATTTCACTCCTCATCAAGGAAGCAAAAGAGAATGACTGAGGATCATGGAAAGTGTGAGGGATTTAAAGCTCTGGTGTGTTGGGGTGTATTTTGCCTCATCCTAGTGGTCAGGAGGTGGATATTCCCACATGTAATGACTCGTGGACTCTCCCCATCTGATGAAAGAAAGGGGTAAAATAAATCATAAATGTATAGAGTCATTTTTTTACTATGCATAGCTAAACATTTTATTTTAAAATCTAAAGGTGTTTACGGTCACTTTAACAGAAAAAAAAAGATGAAACAAATTTTCCTCTAAATGAACAGTAAATCATATATCTGCTATGATGCTTATTTTCTACTTATCATGTCCAATACAACACAATATATATGTTCTTTGTTTGACTTACCATGTGATCTGCAAGGCTTCAACTCAATTCCTTCTACTATATTAACCATAAGTCTTCCAATGCCGGTTGCCCTTTGAGAGCGCACTGATAAAAAAAAAATATTTAAAAATATTTCATCTAACAAGGCGTATACTGCATGGATATCTCTGAATATTTTAGTCACTAAGGTTATAAGAAGTACAACTCTCTATAAATAAGTTTCCAAAACATACATAGGGTTAGTTTCCATTGAGGTGGTAAATTGTGGAACCTGGTGATTAAAACATGTATCTCCATTAAACTCTAGACAGACAGACTAGGCCAAGCTGGTGATGCACATATCCCAGTATGTAGGACTATCCCATCTACTACATTGGGTGCGTAATGCACAAACCCATTTATCATGTTTATACCAAATATCCACTCTAAATGTTCTTGGAGACCCCGATTTTGCTCTGAGCTATATAATAATCACCCAAATAAGCCTTTTCTCGCTTCCTTTTCTCTGTTTCAATGTACAGCTCCGAGGCAGCCTTGATTTTCTGTACCCAGGCAGTCCTAGAATAATAATAAAAAAATCTTAATATATCACATTCATTTTTCTGTATTTATTTGAATTTTTTTTTTATAAACAGCACAAAACACAATGCATTGTATTTAAGAATTTCTATTTGGTGTAGGGTTTTTTAACCATTGCATACCAGTCAAGAATTCTGTATTTAAAGGGACAGTCAAGTCCAAAAAACAACTTTCATGATTCATATAGGGCATGTAATTTTAAACAACTTTCCAATTTACTTTTATCACCAATTTTGTTTTGTTCTCTTGGTATTCTTAGTTGAAAGCAAAACCTTGGAGGTTCATATGCTAATTTCTTAGATCTTGAAGGCCGCCTCTAATCTAAATGCATTTTGACAGTTTTTCACCACTAGAGGCGTTAGTTCATGTGTTTCATATAGATAAGATTGAGCAAATGTGCGTGAATTTACAGAGGAGTGAGCACTGATTGGCTAAAATGCAAGTCTGTCAAAAGAACTGAAAAAGGGGCGGTCTGCAGAGGCTTAGATACAAGGTAATTTCAGAGGTAAAACGTGTACAGGTGGCCCTCGATTTACGCCGGTTCAATTTGCGCCGTTTTAGAATAACAACCTTTTGTTTTCAGTCATGTGACTGCTATTGAAAAGCTTTGGAAAGCAGTGCACTAATTAAAATAGCCAGTAGGTGGTGCTGTCCACTTGTTTTGCAGCAAAGTTATGCAACTTAACAAACTGAAATTGATCTGTGTACACAGAGCAACAAGATTTAGCAGCCACTTCCCTATTATCTTCCTGTCTAGCTGCTTGAGGTGAGGGTGCCTAACTGCCTATTAATCACTGCAGATTGAAATGCATAGAATAGGTGCAGACCCAATATTATCTAACATGCTAACAATGCAGAGAACCGATTGCAGAAAAATGCAAGTAAAAAATGTTTTTGTTCATTAAACTTAGTTTGATGATGATGCAGTCTGCTGTGTGATTATTTAATTAGGTGCTGTTAGCAATTGTTTTTGTTCATTAAACTTAGTTTGATGATGATACAATCTATATTATTAGGTTTATAATGCTGCTTAGCATTTAAAGTCTTCATTTCAAAGCTTTAAAAATAATGTATTAGGTGTTACTTATGACAATTTTGAGAGGGGCCTGGAACCTAACTCCCTCACTTCCCATTGATCTACATTATAAATTGGGTTTCAATTTACAACAGTTTCGACCTACAACCATGCCTCCTGGAACCTAACCCCGGCTACCTGTATTAATATAACTGTGTTGGTTATGCAAAACTGGGGAATGGGTAATTAAGGGATTATCTATCTTTTAAAACAATAAAAATCCTGGTGTTGAGTGTCCCTTTAAATTTGGGGCAAGCATTTAAGTGGTAAGGTTTGATATCATGTTAAAATAATATGTTTTACTACCTTACATGTAGTATTTTCTATTATAACATACTGTTATCATTAGCAGGTACTTCACTAGTGTGCACCTAATAACTTCTTAGTCTACCAAAACTAGATGCAGTTATTTTAGAATAGTAAACATGCATTTTAGTTTACGGATATTTCAGGTTTAGTAAAAGCATACAAAGCAACATGTTGGTCTATATACTGCCTCTCCTTATTTAATCCATGTTTTACTAAGTGGGATAAAATCTTCAGCCCTCATGGTGTCATGAGCTCTATTTTCCAACGTACCTCTCATTTATGCTTTCAGCACGTAACGTGTAAACTCTGTCAATGTGAGAAATGTGGAAGATAGGCTCATCTCCAGAAGGGTCTGTAGGCAGCTTCACAAGAACTTCATTCAGAAAAATAGGCTGCAAAATGTATAAGAACATCAATATAATGAAAATGGACATGTAAGAGAAAAGTATAGTGAGGCTTTACTGACCCAGCATACTTTTACAAAACACTTTACAATGTAAAAAAAAGGCTGCTTTATAGGGACAGTGTAAAATAGTTTCCCCCTTATTGTGTTTCCAATCACATTTTAAACCAGTTGCAGAGTTTAACCCCCTTCATGACCAGAGAGGAAAAATGTGCCAAAATACCAGGAAAACTGAAATACATATGAAATGTATAAATATATATATATATACACAAAACACGGAAGGGGACTGCACTCTCAGACCGGACTGGGTACACATCCCATAACCCTGCAACATGCTCAGCCCTGGGTGCTCACTCGCACTCACAGGTAGCTGTGCTGTCCCCAGAGTCACAGGTAGTTAACCCCTGACAGGTCTGGGTGCAAGAACCATAGGGAAAATTACAAAACAAATTAATACAACACGCAGTGAAAGTCCAGCACTCACTCACAAGCTCTCAGCTAAGAATAAAAGCAAAAATGGAAGGGTCCAGGGTTTTTGGAAGGGACCTTGACATGGTACCTGGGCTTGTCCCATTTGACCAAATGCGGTAACTAACCCTTCCATTTTTCTTCATCTGCGGCTATGTATATCTTGTTTTAAAATGATGCAATGGAGTATCTCTAATTTAGTATAGCTTAACTGCCTGAATTCTTAAAATTGACCTCCAAAGCTTTATATATATATTTAAAGTAGACAACCCCGGGTATTGATCTATGCCCATTTTTGTTATATTTTATGCCAAATGTAATCGGGGGGAAAAATCATAGATTTTCCTACAAACTTTATGTTTCTCAATGAAAAAAAATTATACCCACAACTTGTTTGTAAAAGCTTCTCTTGGATCCCCTGTGAACAAAATTACCAGACATGTATGTGTTTTCCAATGTTTTGGTAATTAGTAAGCCACTATTTGCAGCTGTGCACCACACATAAATTATACCTACCTGATAAAATAATTTCTTTCATGGTGGTGAGAGTCCACAATCATTTACTCCTGGGAATTATCTTTCCTGACCATTAAGAGGAGGTAAAGATTCCCAAACTCCAAGAGCCCTATAAATCCCCTTCAATCTCTATAGAAGCTAGTCTGATAAATAGCCAAGCGATTAAGAGGTAGAAAAGGGAAATACAGAACAACAAAAATAGGAGTTGGGAAAAAGAGGTGCTAAAAAATACAAACTACTACCAGAAAAAAAGATAGGGTGAGGTCTTGTGGACAAAAATATCAAAATGGTAGAATTTTGTAAAAGTATGCAAAGAAGACCAAGTAGCTGCCATACAAATCTGTTTAACTGAATCATCATTCTTGAAAGCCCAGTAATCTGCTGTATTGGAGGCTGACCTTCCTCCAAATAAGCTTTGTGAATACAACTAAGAGACCAATGAAACAGTAGAAACTTTCTGATCCTTCCTAGGACCAGAAAAATGACTGAACAAACTAGAAGTTTTTCGAATGTCCTTAGTAGCATAAATGTAAGATTTCAATGCACAAACAACGTCCAACAAATGCAAGGATCTCTCTGAAGCATTCTTAGGATTAGGAGACAAAGAAGAAACAACAATCATTCTTGTTAAGTTATCTGAAGAAATAACCTTAGGCAAAAAAAAATTAAAAAAAATGAAGTCAGTTAAAAAGCCTTATCCTGATGAAAAATCAGATAAGGAGGATCACAAGAAAGAGAAGATAACTTAGAAACTTCTAGCAGAAGAAACTGCCAAAAGAAGCAACGCTTTCCAAGAAAGTAGTTTAATATCCACCTTATGCATAGGCTCAAAAAAAGGAGCCTGAAAAACCCTTAACGCCAAGTTAAAATTCTATGGAGGAGAAATTGGCTTGATTACAGGTTTAATATGGACCAGAGCCTAAACAATACTATTAATATTATGAAGATTAGCAATCTTCCTGTAGAACAAAACTGAAAGAGCAGAAATCTGCCTTGTCAGAGAACTGGCAGATAGCTCCTTATTCAGACCATCCTGCAATAACTGCAAAATCCTGGGAATTCTGAAAGAATGCAAGGAAAAACCCTGATCTGTACACCAAGAAATAAAGGCCTTCCAGATCTTGTGATAGATTCTCCTAGTTACAGGCTTACAAGACTGAATCAAGGTTTTAATCACAGAACCAGAGAAATCATTATGTTTAAGGACTAAACAGACAATTTCCATGCCATCAAGTTCAGAGACTTGAGATCCGGATGGAAAAACAGACCTTGAGACAGAACTACTAGAACATCCACTTACTCGGCCTGAGGATTCCTGGACCTCGCAAAGTACCTGGGAAGTTTGTTATTCAAATGAGACGCCATCAGATCTCTCTCTGAGAGACCCCAAAGATCCACAATCAGATTAAACACAACCTGGTGAAGAGATCACACCCCTGGATGTAGAGATTGACTACTGAGAAAGTCTGCTTCCCAGTTGTTCACCCCTGGAATATGGATTGCAGAGACTATACAGTCTGCCCACGAGAGAATTTGTGTCAGGATTCGTCTTGCACCTAGCAATAGCCCATCCCACTTTGCCTTTAAAGGTATCCTGTTTCCTGTAAACAGGTCTTTAATATTGAATTAGACTTCAAGGAGGTGAACGTGCTGAACGCTACCAAGGAGGTGAACGTGCTGAACGCTACCAAGGAGGAGATTAACTCGAGTTTATGCTACTATACCCTGACTGGATTACAACTATCTATTCAAGGCATTCTGAAGAACTTTTCACAACATCAGATAACAGTTGTTGCCCTAGTATGGTTTGTACCAGAAGCGCTACTAACCTAACTCAGTGTCTCTGAGATCTTGTTTGGACATACAGCACTCCTAACTAGTTAACAATATACCCCAATCACCTTAAGGCTTGTCTTCCTTGATCATCTACTTACCGGGGGTTTCTTGTGGCTATAACTATCCGTCACACTCCAGACCGTTACTACGGAACTAAGCCCCGCCTCTGTGACGTCATCCGCATCACTCATCTCCGATTCACAGCTGATACCTAAGCTGTGCAGCAAGACTCTGCAAGCTATTTCAGGCAGGTTTCATAACGCATTACCCTGTGCCTGTTCAGTAAATAACTGATTGAGGATTCCTGTTTGCTGCTCACTCTGATTACTCATTATAGCTCCTGTGATTATCCACAGAGAGTTCAATTGATCATATGCACTTCTAAATATAGAAATCACTGTCAGTTAATCTGCTTCCATCCACATTGGAAGTATATACTAAGGTGAAAAACTCATATTATTAAAGGTAGTTGCTGCAATTGAAATTCATATCGATCTCCAATAACAAAGAGGTTATTTAACTACACAGTCCTTTACAGAATACTAAGCCCAAAAAAAGAAAAGGAATGGATCCAGCAGAACTGCCACAATTTGTATATATATTTCACAACGTGTTGACCAACTTAATCAAGGATTAAGGGAACTGAGGCTGTAAAACCAGACTTTGCATAAAATCATTAAAGATTCAATAACGCATTAAAACAAGTTTAACTGATACTATCCCAGATCCAATAGTATCTCAACCGGATACATTTCATGGAGATAGGAAATTATATAGATAGTTCAAAAATGCTTGTAATTTATTGTTTGACTTAAGGGTAAAAACATACAATACAGATAAAACAAAGGTGCTAACAGTTATTTCCTTTCTAAGAGGAGAACCCAGGGCATGGGCCGATCAATTCTATGAGAATGACGATTTTGAGCTCATTAGATGAATTCTTTAAAGCAATGGATGATCTTTATCAAGATATCAATATCCAGAACACAGCAGAAACAAAAATGCGTGCACTAAAGCAAGGAAAGAAAAATGCTGAAGAATACATTACGGAATTTAAACGCTACGCTACTGATTCACAGTGGAACTCATTAGTCTTGAAAAACCAGTTTAGGCTGGGGTTGTCAGACCTTATAAAAGATGAGCTTACACGCACAGACCTTCCCAAGATGCTAGAAGATCTAATGAAATTAGTGGTACAAATCGACAGGTGACTCAGAGAGAGAAAGACAGAACGCCAAACGCTTGACTACACCCCTCGGCTGCCACGAACCCAATATCCAGATTCCCCTCTCACTCACACCACTACAAAAAATTCTCCTGAAGCAATGGACATAGGGGTTATCCGAGGACCGCTATCATCAGAAGAGAGGAACCGGCGAAGGTCTCAACAATTATGCATGTACTGCGCTAACCCCAGTCATAGCGTGAAGGATTGCCCACTACTTTTACGCTCCAAAAGAAGTAAGTTAAGAGATATACATTCTGCTATGACTAAAGAGCTAAAACCAAATCACTGTCACCTTTCTTTATTCCTAAAGTGGGACCAAAACAGAACGAGAATTGAAGCAATCATAGACTCCGGGGCTTCAGGGAATTGTATAGATAGTACTTTCACTGTAAATAATAAAATTCCACTTGTGGTTAAGCAAAACCCCGTTGTGATTCGAGTTATTGATGGTACTACAATATCAACAGGTCCCATAACTCATAACACTATTCCTTTACTTGTAACTACTCACACAGGACATACTGAGTATCTAGTATTTGATGTATTGCCATCACCCTTATTCCCAGTTGTTCTAGGGTTAGACTGGTTGCAGTTACATCAGCCTTCCATAAATTAGAAAACCTTGGTTGTTGATTTAAAGTCCAGCTTTTGTCAACAAACTTGTTATCCACGGGATCTACTAATACAGATTCCTGAAACTACTCTGAATTTACCACCACAATATATTGATTTCCAAGACGTATTTAGTAAAAAGATGGCAGAAACTCTACCACCTCATCGCAAGTATGATTGCCCAATCGAATTACATCCTGGGTCATCTATACCTTGCGGGCATTTATATCCACTCAGCCAACCAGAGTTGACACATCTGAAAGAATACCTAGAAGACAATTTGAGGAAAGGTTTCATCAGACCGTCTACTTCACCCGCAGGAGCGGGAATGTTTTTCGTCCGGAATAAAGACTCATCCTTAAGACCGATTATAGACTATAGAGAATTAAATAAAAGAACTATTAAAAACAGGTATCCCCTCCCATTGATACACAAACTTATAGAATGACTACGAGATGCCAAGGTTTTCACAAAGCTGGATTTACAAGGCGCTTACAACCCCATCCGCATTAGAGAGGGAGATGAGTGGCTGACCGCATTTAGGACCAGATATGGTTTATTCGAGTATTTGGTCATGCCGTTTGGCCTTTGCAATGCGCCAGCCACTTTCCAACATTTCATCAAGGAAATATTCAGAGATCTTCTAGACATATGTATCGTGATCTACCTCGATGATACTCTCATATATTCAAATTCAATGGAACAACATATTAAGGACGTCAGGAAGGTATTATTAAGACTGAGATCCCATCAACATATGACAAGCCGGAAAAATGTTTGTTTCATACCAACGAAGTATCATTCCTCGGTTATCATAACAGTCCTTCTGGAATTCAGATGCAGGATAACAAGATTCAGATAGAATGGAAACAACCTACAACAAAAAAAGAGTTGCAACAATTTTTGGTAATCGCAAACTATTACAGAAAATTTATAAAGAATTACTCCAAAATAGAAAAACCGCTAACAAGACTCATTAGTTTGACAATTCCGTTTCAATGGACACCTACAGCTACAGAAACTTTTAACTATCTCAAACAACGATTCACAACTGCACCCATACTACGTTTTCCAAATCCAAAATTGCAGTATATTCTTGAAGTGGATTCATCAGATTATGCAATTGGTGCAGTACTTTCACACAGAGAGGCAATAGATACACCATTACACCCGGTCTCCTATTATTCCAAAATCATGAGTCCTGCTGAGATGAATTATTCCATCGGGGATAAAGAGCTTTTAGCCATAAGGAATTCATTAGAACATTGGAGACACCTCCTAGAAGGCACAACTACTCCGATAATCATTTATACTGACCACAAGAATCTGGAATTCCTTCAAAAAAATAAGACTCTTTCGGCAAGACAGGTTAGTTGGAGTCTGTATTTCTCCCGATTCGATTTTCATATCATATACCGACCAGCCCTCAAAAACGGCAAGGCAGATGCCTTATCAAGGAAGGACAACAAACCTACACCTATCCAAACTCCATCTACTATCATTCCTGCTGAAAGGTTTATAATTCTGACTACAAAACAGGATATTATAACAGCTAATACGCAATACGCAAGGCACTAATACAGGACATGGAAATTCCACATACTATGGTGTCTTTACAGGCTGATGGACTCTATTACCATGACAATAAAGTCTATCTACCTCGAGAATTAGTGGAACCCATTCTTAAGTTTTACCATGATTCACCCATCTCTGGACATCTGGGGGTAAACAAGACAATGGACAATATTCCAAGGCAATTTTGGTGGCCCTCCATGAGGAGATCCATTTCAAAGTATATTGACACCTGTCACATTTGCACCATCTCTAAACCAGAGAAACATAAACCCTACGGCTTACTCATGCCAAGTACACCACCAACAAAATCATGGCAACATATAGGGATGGATTTCATTGTTGAATTACCTTTATCTGGCAATCAAAACACCATCCTTGTAGTAATAGACCTTATTACGAAGATGGGTCATTTTATACCCTATCATAAATTGCCCACATCTACTGAAACAGCAGATCTATTCATGAAACATGTTGTCAGACTCCACGGTATACCACACATAATAACCACTGATCGTGGAATCCAATTTACGTCAAACTTCTGGAGGAAACTGTGTGAGAAACTCCATATAGACCATAGGTACTCGACTTCTTTTCATCCTCAAACCAACGGCCAGACAGAGAAAATTAATCAATGGTTAGAACAATACATCCGTTGTTACTGCTCTCATCACCAGCAAAACTGGCTTCAATACATTCCATTAGCAGAATTTGCTTATAATAATGCCACCAACTCATCTACTAAGTTGTCTCCGTTCTTTGCGAACTATGGGTACCATCCAAAAATGCTTTTGACTGACTTGACTCCATCACCCTCTCCGTTAGTCGATGAATTCCATAACTCACTGCTTGAAAACTTCAATCAATTACGACAGAATATAATCATTGCAGAAAATTCACAAAAAACGATATTACAATCTATGAAGACGTCCGTCACCATCTTACGTTGTAGGAGATTATGTTTGGTTGTCCACAAAAAATCTGAAATTACAAGTACCCAGTAAGAAATTGGGAGGCTTGTTTATTGGACCATTTCGGATTGCGAAAATTATCAATCGAAACGTAGTGACCTTGACACTACCTCCAACTATGAAACTTCACCCGACGTTTCATGTTTCTCTACTGAAACCAGCCAAACCACCTAGAAATATGACTCCTATTTTACCGCCCACACCCATCCTACAGGACACTCAGGAGTATGAGGTTGACAGTCTGCTGGATTCTAGGTTGTACAGGGGTACTTTGCAGTATTTGGTACGCTGGAAGAACTACACGGAAAAAAAGACGATGACACCTGGGAACCTTCTTCTAACATCTCCGCACCTAAACTGGTCTCGCAGTTCCATAGGCAGTTCCCTGACCATCCGCGACCTCAAGCTGTGGGACAGCTTGCTTAAGTGGGGGGACATGTCAGGATTCGTCTTGCACCTAGCAATAGCCCATCCCACTTTGCCTTTAAAGGTATCCTGTTTCCTGTAAACAGGTGTTTAGTATTGAATTAGACTTCAAGGAGGTGAACGTGCTGAACGCTACCAAGGAGGAGATTAACTCCAGTTTATGCTACTATACCCTGACTGGATTACAACTATCTATTCAAGGCATTCTGAAGAACTTTTCACAACATCAGATAACAGTTGTTGCCCTAGTATGGTTTGTACAGAAGCGCTACTAACGTAACTCAGTGTCTCTGAGATCTTGTTTGGACATACAGCACTCCTAACTAGTTAACAATATACCCCATTCACCTTGATCATCTACTTACTGGGGGTTTCTTTTGGCTATAACTATCCGTCACACTCCAGACCATTACTACGGAACTAAGCCCCGCCTCCGTAACGTCATCCACGTCACTCGGCTCCGATTCACAGCTGATACCTAAGCTGTGCAGCACGACTCCGCAAGCTATTTCAGGCAGGTTTCCTAACGCATTACCCTGTGCCTGTTCAGTAAAAAACTGATTGAGGATTCCTGTTTGCTGCTCACTCTGATTACTCATTATAGCTCCTGTGATTATCCACAGAGAGTTCAAATGATCATATGCAGTTAATCTGCTTCCATCCACATTGGAAGTATATACTAAGGTGAAACAAACTCATATTATTAAAGGTAGTTGCTACAATTGAGATTCATATCGATCTCCAATAACAAAGAGGTTATTTAACTACACAGCCCTTTACAATTTGAGACACCTCCATCATTGCTTGGGAACTGTGAGTTCCGCCCTGATGGTTGACATAAGCTACTTCTGTGACATTGTCTGTCTGGAAACGGAGATGAGATTCTTTTTTCAACAGAGACCAAGCTTAAGAGCATTGAAAAATGCATGGAGAACTAGAACATTGATTTGTAACCTCCCCTCCTGAGGATCCCTAACCCCCTGTGCTTTCAAATAGCTCCTCACCCTGAGAGGCTTCTGTAGTGATCACAGTCCAAGTAGGACGAGCAAAAGAAGCCCCCTGAGTAATAAATTGATGGTCCAGCCACCAAGTTAGAGACTGACTTTTTACTGGGATCTAAAAATTTCCTTTGAGACAGCTGAGTTTAATCTCTGCACCATTGACACAGCATACAAAGATGAAGAGGCCTCAAGTGAAAGCTTGCAAATGGAATTGCATCTGAAGCTGCAATCATGGAACCTAGGACTTTCATACAAAGAGAAACCAAGGGAAAAGAGAGAGACTGTAGGTTCTGAAACACATTTTAACCTTCTCTGCTGTGTTACAGAAAGACTCATGGAGACTGAATCTATTTTAAAACCCCAAAAAGTTACCTTTCTCTGAGGAACCAAAGACATTTTTGGAAAATTGATCTTCCAACCATGCTGTTGAAGAAACAGCAAGTCGGTTGGTGTAGGAATTCTGCTAAAGGACAGACGGAGCATGAACCAAGATGTCATCCAGGTATGGAAATAATGCAATACCCTGAGACCTGATGACACACAAAAGGGTAATGAGAACACCTTTGTGAATATTCTTGGAGCTGTAGCCAGACCAAATGGTAGAGTAACAAACTGAAATTGCCTATCCAGAAAGGCAAACCTCAGAAACTGGAAATTGGAACATAAAGGTATGCATTCTTTAAATTTATTGTGGACATAAACTGCCCTTGCTGAACAAACACTCCCATTGCTTCCATGTCTGAGACAGACTTGAAAAAAGCTTCAGTTTTTACAGTATTCCTCGGAACATTGGACAGAAAAAAACCTTCATCTGGGAGGCCTTGTTCGGAATCATATTTAATATCCCTGAGAAACTATATTCAGAACCGAGGGATCTAGAATAGACTGAAACCAAGCCTCCTGAAAGAGGCTTAATCTGCCCCATACCAGACCTTCTGGATCAGGGGGTCGCAACTACATGCAATATTGGTAGTAGGGATAGATTTCTTACCCTGCTTTGACTTGTTCCAGTTAGCACTAGGTCTCCAGACTACACCATAGGAGGCCTTGCTTCTGATCAGAGGATGCCAACCTTTTGTTCCTTATTTTGACAAAAGGAACAAACGTGATTAGAAGCTTTAGATTTCCCTCTAGACTTTATGTCCTGAGGAAGAAAAACATAATTTATGTAAGAACTTACCTGATAAATTCATTTCTTTCATATTGGCAAGAGTCCATGAGCTAGTGACGTATGGGATATACATTCCTACCAGGAGGGGCAAAGTTTCCCAAACCTCAAAATGCCTATAAATAAACCCCTCACCACACCCACAATTCAGTTTTAACGAATAGCCAAGAAGTGGGGTGATAAGAAAGGAGCGAAAGCATCAAACAAGGAATTGGAATAATTGTGCTTTATACAAAAAAATCATAACCACCACAAAAAGGGTGGGCCTCATGGACTCTTGCCAATATGAAAGAAATGAATTTATCAGGTAAGTTCTTACATAAATTATGTTTTCTTTCATGTAATTGGCAAGATTCCATGAGCTAGTGACGTATGGGATAGCAGATACCCAAGATGTGGAACTTCCACGCAAGAGTTACTAGAGAGGGAGGGATAAAATAAAGACATCGAATTCCGCTGAATAAATAATCCACAACCCAAATCAAAAAGTTTTAATCTTATAATGAAAAAATCTGAAATTATAAGCAGAAGAATCAAACTGAAACAGCTGCCTGAAGTACTTTTCTACCAAAAACTGCTTCAGAAGAAGAAAAAACATCAAAATGGTAGAATTTAGTAAAAGTATGCAAAGAAGACCAAGTTGCTGCTTTGCAAATATGATCAACAGAAGCTTCATTCCTAAAAGCCCAGGAAGTAGAAACTGACCTAGTAGAATGAGCCGTAATCCTTTGAGGTGGGGATTTACCCAACTCCACATAAGCATGATGAATCAAAGACTTTAACCAAGATGCCAAAGAAATGGCAGAAGCCTTCTGACCTTTCCTAGAACCAGAAAAGATAACCAATAGACTAGAAGTCTTTCTGAAATCTTTAGTAGCTTCAACACTTCTCTCCCTAACACTGCGCTAACAGACTGAAAACTGCTGGGGTTCAGAGTTGTTGTAATTCATTTTCTTGAGTCCCCCAGCACATCTGATAAATTCAAATTACTTATATGTGATCTATCATGTAAACTAATCAGAATTAGCTTATTAGGCAGAAAAAGTAAAAATCAAGATAATGTTGATGTTTTCAATTTTGACAATAAATATTGGTATATACCACAAACTTATGTCTGCATATAAACCTATTATTGTGAACATATATATATATATACTTATTAAATAAGTTGATGTTATGATTCTTACCTTAATGACTCGAGGAGTATGATAGAATTGTTTCCACGTTGTTTGCTCTGTTTGGTATGATCCGGCTTCCTCCTCTCTCTGTTCTTGAATGCGGTGCTGCTGTCTTAGTTGCTGGACGCTAAAGAGCGCCCAGCCCAATCGATACTGCAAACAGAAAAAACACAGAGCGCAACCGCAACTCAAGGTAAAAGTTTTTAATATTAGGTATGGCGCTATCAATCTGATTGCACTTACAAGATGTTTGTTACAATATCGCCTTTGATATGCAATTCTCCGATTGGTACGGACTTTCTCAAGACCCAGGACTCATGTCATGAGTCCTGGGTCTTGAGAAAGTCTGTACCAATCGGATGAAACGCGTAGACGGAGGACAATACTACAGACCTTTGTTCCTACACACACAAGTTGCTGTTACGGAAACAAACTGCCACCGGTAGTGATACGCATCAGCGCTACTGACTTTCACATAGACGCTTGGATACAATAGAAGTGGAAGTGACGTCAGGAGTGAAAGAACTTTGGTGTAGCCGGAGAATTGCATATCAAAGGCGATATTGTAACAAACATCTTGTAAGTGCAATCAGATTGATAGCGCCATACCTAATGTTAAAAACTTTTACCTTGAGTTGTGGTTGCGCTCTGTGTTTTTTCTGTTTGCTTTAGTAGCTTCAACATAATATTTCAAAGCTCTTACTACATCCAAAGAATCTCTCCAGAGAATTCTTAGGATTAGGACACAATGAAGGGACAACAATTTCTCTACTAATGTTGTTAGAATTCACAACTTTAGGTAAAAAATTAAATGAAGTCCGCAACACTGCCTTATCCTGATGAAAAATCAGAAAAGGAGATTCACAAGAAAGAGCAGATAACTCAGAAACTCTTCTAGCAGAAGAGATGGCCAAAAGGAACAAAACTTTCCAGGAAAGTAATTTAATATCCAGAGAATGCATAGGTTCAAACGTAGGAGCCTGTAAAGCCCTCAGCACCAAATTAAGACTCCAAGGAGGAGAGATTGACTTAATGACAGGCTTGATACGAACCAAAGCCTGTACAAAACAATGAATATCAGGATGATTAGCAATCTTTCTGTGAAAAAGATCAGAAAGAGCAGAGATTTGTCCTTTCAAGGAACTTGCAGACAAACCCTTATCCAAACCATCCTGAAGAAACTGTAAAATTCTAGGAATTCTAAAAGAATGCCAAGAGAATTTATGGGAAGAACACCAAGAAATGTAAGTCTTCCAAACTCGGTAATAAATCTTTCTAGACACAGATTTACGAGCCTGTAACATAGTATTAATCACTGAGTCAGAGAAACCTCTGTGACTAAGTATTAAGTGTTCAATCTCCATACCTTCAAATTTAATGATTTGAGATCCTGATGGAAAAATGGGCCTTGAGATAGAAGGTCTGGCCTTAACGGAAGTGTCCAAGGTTGGCAACTGGCCATCCAAAAGAGATCCGCATACCAAAACCTGTGTGGCCATGCTCAAGCCACCAGCAGTACAAACGAACGCTCCATTAGGATTTTGGAAATCACTTTTGGAAGAAGAACTAGAGGTGGAAAGATATAAGCAGGTTGATAATTCCAAAGAAGTGACAACGCGTCCACCGCTTCCGCCTGAGGATCCCTGGATCTGGACAGATACCTGGGAAGTTTCTTGTTTAGATGAGAGGCCATCAGATCTATTTCTGGAAGTCCCCAGATTTGAACAATCTGAAGAAATACCTCTGGGTGAAGAGACCATTCGCCCGGATGTAACGTCTGGCGATTGAGATAATCTGCTTCCCAATTGTCTATACCTGGGATGTGAACCGCAGAAATTAGACAGGAGCTGGATTCCGCCCATACAAGTATCTGAGATACTTCTTTCATAGCCTGAGGACTGTGAGTCCCACCTTGATGATTGACATACGCCACTGTTGTGACATTGTCTGTCTGAAAACAAATAAACGATTCTCTCTTCAGAAGAGGCCAGAACTGAAGAGCTCTGAAAATCGCCAAAATGTTGATTGGTAATCTCGCCTCCTGGGATTCCCAAACCCCCTGCACTGTCAGAGATCCCCATACAGCTCCCCAACCTAAAATACTCGCATCTGTTGAGATCACAGTCCAGATTGGACGAACAAAAGAGGCCCCTTGAATTAAACGATGGTGATCCAACTACCAAGTCAGAGAAGATTGAACATTGGGATTTAAGGATATTAATTGTGATATCTTTGTATAATCCCTGCACCATTGGTTCAGCATACAAAGCTGGATAGGTCTCATGTGAAAACGAGCAAAAGGGATCGCGTCCGATGCAGCAGTCATGAGACCTAGAATTTCCATGCACAAAGCTACCGAAGGGAATAATTGAGACTGAAGGTTTCGACAAGCTGAAACCAATTTCAGACGTCTCTTTTCTGTTAGAGACAAAGTCATGGACACTGAATTTATTTGGAAACCCAAAAAGGTTACCCTTGTCTGAGGAATCAAGGAACTCTTTGGTAAATTGATCCTCCAACCATGTCTTTGAAGAAACAACACAAGTTGATTCATATGAGATTCTGCAGAATGTAAAGACTGAGCAAGTACCAAGATATCATCCAAATAAGGAAATACCGCAATACCCTGTTCTCTGATTACAGAGAAAAGGGCACCGAGAACCTTCAAAAAGATCCTTGGAGCTGTTGCTAGGCCAAACGGAAGAGCAACAAACTGGTAATGCTTGTCTAGAAAAGAGAATCTCAGAAACTGATAGTGATCTGGATGGATTGGAATATGAAGATAAGCATCCTGTAAGTCTATTGTGGACATATAATGCCCTTGCTGAACAAAAGGCAGAATAGTCCTTATAGTCACCATTTTGAATGTTGGTATCCTTACATAACGATTCAATATTTTTAGATCCAGAACTGGTTTGAAGGAATACTCCTTCTTTGGTACAATGAACAGATTTGAGTAAAACCCCAGACCCCGTTCCAGAACTGGAACTGGCAAAATTACCCCAGCTGACTCTAGGTCTGAAACGCATTTCAGAAACGCCTGAGCTTTTACTCGGTTTACTGGAATGCGTGAAAGAAAAAATCTTCTCACAGGCGGTCTTACTTTGAAACCTATTCTGTACCCTTGTGAAACAATGTTCTGAATCCAAAGCCTTTGAATCGAATTGACCCAAACATCTTTGAAAAATTGTAACCTGCCCCTACCAGCTGTGCTGGAATGAGGGCCGCACCTTCATGCAGATTTGGGAGCTGTTTTTTACTTTCTAAAAGGCTTGGATTTATTCCAGACTGGAGAAGGTTTCCAAACGGAGACCGTTCCTTTAGGGGAAGGGTCAGGCTTCTGTTCCTTATTCTGACGAAAGGAACGAAAACGATTAGCAGCCCTATATTTACCTTTAGATTTTTTGTCCTGAGGCAAAAAGGCTCCCTTCCCCCCAGTAACAGTTGAAATTATTGAATCCAACTGAGAACCAAATAATTTATTACCTTGGAAAGAAAGAGAAAGCAATGTTGACTTAGAAGTCATATCTGCATTCCAAGATTTAAGCCATAAAGCTCTTCTAGCTAAAATAGCTAAAGACATATACCTGACATCAATTCTAATGATATCAAAGATGGCATCACAAACAAAGTTATTAGCATGTTGAAGAAGTTTAACAATGCTATAAGCATTATGGTCTGACACTTGTTGCGCTAAAGCCTCCAACCAGAAGGTGGAAGCTGCAGCAACATCAGCCAAAGAAATAGCAGGTCTGAGAAGATTACCTGAACATAAATAATCCTTCCTAAGAAAGGATTCAAGCTTCCTATCTAAAGGATCCTTAAAAGAAGTACTATCTGCCGTAGGAATAGTAGTACGTTTAGCAAGAGTAGAGATAGCCCCATCAACTTTGGGGATTTTCTCCCAAAACTCTAATCTATCAGATGGCAAAGGGTACAATTTCTTAAACCTTGGAGAAGGAGTAAATGAAGTACCCAGACTATTCCACTCCCTAGAAATTACTTCTGAAATAGCATCAGGAACTGGAAAAACTTCTGGAATAACTACATGAGGTTTAAAAACTGAATTTAAATGCTTATTAGTTTTAATATCAAGAGGACTAGACTCCTCTATATCAAATGCAATCAACACTTCTTTAAGTAAAGAATGAATAAACTCCATCTTAAACAAATATGAAGATTTATCAGTGTCAATATCTGAGGCAGAATCTTCTGAACCAGATAGATTCTCATCAGAAATAGATGTCAGAATGATGGCGGTCATTTAAAAATTCATCTGAAATATGAGAAGTTTTAAAAGACCTTTTACGTTTACTAGAAGGAGGAATAACAGACAGATCCTTCCGAATAGAATTAGAAACAAATTCTCTTACATTAACAGGAACATCCTGAACATTAGATGTTGAAGGAACAACAACAGGTAATGGATTATTACTAATGGAAATATTATCTGCGTTTGATAGTTTATCATGACAACTAACACAAACTACAGCCGGAGGAACAGTTACCAAAAGTTTACAACAAATGCACTTAGCTTTGGTAGAACCGACATCAGGCAGCGTCTTTCCAGAAGTAGATTCTGATACAGGGTCAGGTAGTGACATCTTGCAATATGTAATAGAAAAAACAACATATAAAGCAAAATTATCAAATTCCTTAAAGGGCCACTGTAAGTAAATATTTTCTATGCCTGTTACTAACTAACTACCCCAAATACGCTTTTTATCAATAGCATTTCATTAGCATATCTCTACCGTATATCAGAAATCTTGTCTGCAAATTTAATTGTTTTCCAAACCCACTCCGTGGGTATCCTTTGCTCTGTACCAATCCGTTTACAATACCTAGGTTACAAAATGGCGCTTTAAACACAAAGCTATTGGTTTAAGTATTTTGAACACTCAGTGCTGAAAATAGTGGGCAGGATAACGTGACATCATCGGTGAATAAAAGATATAACTTTTAGAACGTTATGAAACTTCGTTTTGGAGAAAATATAGGTCAGTAGGTTTTAATTAATGTTTATTAACTAATGTTAGTTGTTTAGCTTAAAAATTATAACAGAAAGTAATCCTTTAAATGACAGTTTCAGGAATGGGAAAAAATGCAAAACAAAACAAGCCTCTAGAAACCAGAAGCAACTAAAAAGTGAGACTGAAATAATGTGAAAAAAACTGGCGGCAAGTATGACGCCCACATTTTTGGCGACAAGTATAACGCCCACATTTTTGGCGCCAAAAATGACGCCCATATTTTTTGGCGCCAAATACGTCCGCAACACACATACGTCAAAAATGACGCAACCGCGTGAAAACTTCCGACGTCAACTATGCCGGCGCCAAAAAAGTATTGCGCCAAAAATGACACAATAAATTGAAGCATTTTCTGCACCCGCGAGCCTAACAGCCCGCAATTTAGAAAAAAAGTCAATTGAAATTTTTTTAAGGTAAGTAAAATATAAATTCATATGCATTTTCCCAAAAAAAATTATACTGACAGTCTGAAAGAAGGAATACTGATTATCCTGAATCATGGCAAATATAAGTTTAACACATATATTTAGAACTTTACATATAAAGTGCCCAACCATAGCTTAGAGTGTCATGAATAAAATAAGACTTACTTACCCAGAGACACTCATCTACATATAGTAGATAGCCAAACCAGTACTGAAACGAGAATCAGTAGAGGTAATGGTATATAAGAGTATATCGTCGATCTGAAAAGGGAGGTAGGAGAAGAAATCTCTACGACCGATAACAGAGAACATATGAAATAGATCCCCTAGAGGAAGACCATGGTATTCAAATAGGCAATACTCTCTTCACATCCCTCTGACATTCACTGCACTCTGAGAGGAAAACCAGGCTTCAGCCTGCTGCGAAGCGCATATCAACGTAGAAATCTAGCACAAACTTACTTCACCACCTCCATGGGAGGCAAAGTTTGTAAAACTGAATTGTGGGTGTGGTGAGGGGTGTATTTATAGGCATTTTGAGGTTTGGGAAACTTTGCCCCTCCCGGTAGGAATGTATATCCCATACGTCACTAGCTCATGGACTCTTGCCAATTACATGAAAGAAAGCTCATTTACCTACAGTAACAGTAGATATTATAGAATCTAAATCAGAACCAAACAACTTATTTCCCTGAAAGGGAAGAGATAATAATCTGGATTTTGACACCATGTCAGCAGACCAGGATTTAAGCCATACGTTTCTTCTGGAAAGAACTGCTAAAGACATGCTTTTGACATTAATATTCATAATATAAAATACAGCATCACAAATGAAAGAATTGGCACTTGAGTAAAGCCAAAAGATTTGCACTAGCAGAGTAATCAGAATACTGTTCTGAAAGACTAGACAACCAGTAAGTAGATGCAGCAGCCACATCAGCAATAGAAATAGCTGGCCTGAGCAAATACCCTGCTTGTAAAAAGGCCCTATGAAAAGACTTTTCTATCTTGAGAAGCCTGATGAAACAGACAGCAGTCGGAGAAACGCGTTGCTTTATGTGATTTTAATTATCAGAGTCATATGGTTGACATCTGTATTTTATCTATACCATTAATATGTGGAATTTTTAACCTTTTCTGAGAGTCTGAGCTTATTCTATTTCATATGGACACTGGGGTGACCAGTTTTCATGTTGTGCCAGTGAGTTGGGACACTGCAAGTTCCAAGTCTGTCTGACTTAGCACAACTGGGTGCTGCTCCACTTGTGTGTATTCATTTGGCATTCATATAATCCATTTGTCTCAACTATATCACACTAGGAGGTGCCTTTGTTTTGTGATTCTTGTTCACAGTGAAAGTTTGTATCCAGATCGTTGACCTGGCAAAGAGCTGACTCCACATTGGGTGTGACCAACATATGATACATCATCTGAATAATACAGGAGGCATACCAACATCAAAAGGGACTGACATCTTGAACAGATAAGAGACAATAGGACCCATTGTGCTTTTGCTTATTTAATATGGTTATGTTTAATTACATTTAATATTGGGATACCACTGTATTTTTTCTATAGCCATTGGTGTGTGTATCTATATCATTACACTTATTTGAGTTAGTGGGTTGCACCAAGGATTCCCTAAATCCCCATATCTGTACTTGCGCCCCCTAGAGTTGCAACCTAGTGTATGCAACAGGATTATAAAAATAAAAAGCTGTTTAAAATTGCATGATCTATCTGAATCATGAAAAAAAAATTTGGGTTTCATATCCTTTTAAGCAAATCTCAAAGGAATTATAGACTTGGTAGCTCATTATCGATAGTAACAAAAGCAAAATGTAGGCTTACCTGATACATTTCTTTCTTTCCGGATATGGAGAGTCCACAACATCATTCCATTTACTAGTGGGAATATCACTCCTGGCCAGCAGGAGGAGGCAAAGAGTACCACAGCAAAGCTGCTAAGTGTCACTCCCCTACCCATAATCCACAGTCATTTTGACCGAAGGGAAATGGAAAAAGGAATAACACAAAGGTGTAGAGGTGCCTCAGGTTTAGTCAAAAATAACTGTCTTAATTCCGGGTTGTGGACTCTCCATATCTGGAAAGAAAGAAATGTATCAGGTAAGCATTAATTTTGTTTTCTTTACTAAGATATGGAGAGTCCACAACGTCATTTCCTCAATTACTAGTGGGAACCAATACCCAAGTTAGAGGACACGGAATGAATAGGGAGGGAGAACAAGACAAGCAGACCTAAACAGAAGGCACCACTGCTTGAAGAATGTTTCTCCCAAAGGAAGCCTCAGCCGAGGCAAAAGTATCAAATTTGTAGAATTTGGAAAAAGTATGCAGAGAATACCAAGTTGCAGCCTTGAAAATCTGTTCCACAGAAGCTTAATTTTTGAAAGCCAAAGAAGAGGAAACAGCCCTAGTGGAATGAGCTGTAATTCTCTTAGGAGGCTGCTGTCCAGCAGTCTCATAAGAAAAAAACATAATTTATGTAAGAACTTACCTGATAAATTCATTTCTTTCATATTAGCAAGAGTCCATGAGCTAGTGACGTAAGGGATATACATTCCTACCAGGAGGGGCAAAGTTTCCCAAACCTCAAAATGCCTATAAATACACCCCTCACCACACCCACAATTCAGTTTAACGAATAGCCAAGAAGTGGGGTGATAAAAAAGTGCGAAAGCATATAAAATAAGGAATTGGAATAATTGTGCTTTATACAAAATCATAACCACCACAAAAAAAGGGCGGGCCTCATGGACTCTTGCTAATATGAAAGAAATGAATTTATCAGGTAAGTTCTTACATAAATTATGTTTTCTTTCATGTAATTAGCAAGAGTCCATGAGCTAGTGACGTATGGGATAATGACTACCCAAGAAGTGGATCTTTCCACACAAGAGTCACTAGAGAGGGAGGGATAAAATAAAGACAGCCAATTCCTGCTGAAAATAATCCACACCCAAAATAAAGTTTAACGAAAAACATAAGCAGAAGATTCAAACTGAAACCGCTGCCTGAAGTACTTTTCTACCAAAAACTGCTTCAGAAGAAGAAAATACATCAAAATGGTAGAATTTAGTAAAAGTATGCAAAGAGGACCAAGTCGCTGCTTTGCAGATCTGGTCAACCGAAGCTTCATTCCTAAACGCCCAGGAAGTAGAAACTGACCTAGTAGAATGAGCTGTAATCCTCTGAGGCGGAGTTTTACCCGACTCAACATAGGCAAGATGAATTAAAGATTTCAACCAAGATGCCAAAGAAATGGCAGAAGCTTTCTGGCCTTTTCTAGAACCGGAAAAGATAACAAATAGACTAGAAGTCTTACGAAAAGATTTCGTAGCTTCAACATAATATTTCAAAGCTCTAACAACATCCAAAGAATGCAACGATTTCTCCTTAGAATTCTTAGGATTAGGACATAATGAAGGAACCACAATTTCTCTACTAATGTTGTTGGAATTCACAACTTTAGGTAAAAATTCAAAAGAAGTTCGCAACACCGCCTTATCCTGATGAAAAATCAGAAAAGGAGACTCACAAGAAAGAGCAGATAATTCAGAAACTCTTCTGGCAGAAGAGATGGCCAAAAGGAACAAAACTTTCCAAGAAAGTAATTTAATGTCCAATGAATGCATAGGTTCAAACGGAGGAGCTTGAAGAGCTCCCAGAACCAAATTCAAACTCCAAGGAGGAGAAATTGACTTAATGACAGGTTTTATACGAACCAAAGCTTGTACAAAACAATGAATATCAGGAAGAATAGCAATCTTTCTGTGAAAAAGAACAGAAAGAGCAGAGATTTGTCCTTTCAAAGAACTTGTGGACAAACCCTTATCTAAACCATCCTGAAGGAACTGTAAAATTCTCGGTATTCTAAAAGAATGCCAGGAAAAATGATGAGAAAGACACCAAGAAATATAAGTCTTCCAGACTCTATAATATATCTCTCGAGATACAGATTTACGAGCCTGTAACATAGTATTAATCACAGAGTCAGAGAAACCTCTTTGACCAAGAATCAAGCGTTCAATCTCCATACCTTTAAATTTAAGGATTTCAGATCCTGATGGAAAAAAGGACCTTGTGACAGAAGGTCTGGTCTTAACGGAAGAGTCCACGGTTGGCAAGAGGCCATCCGGACAAGATCCGCATACCAAAACCTGTGAGGCCATGCCGGAGCTACCAGCAGAACAAACGAGCATTCCTTCAGAATCTTGGAGATTACTCTTGGAAGAAGAACTAGAGGCGGAAAGATATAGGCAGGATGATACTTCCAAGGAAGTGATAATGCATCCACTGCCTCCGCCTGAGGATCCCGGGATCTGGACAGATACCTGGGAAGTTTCTTGTTTAGATGGGACGCCATCAGATCTATTTCTGGAAGTTCCCACATTTGAACAATCTGAAGAAATACCTCTGGGTGAAGAGACCATTCGCCCGGATGCAACGTTTGGCGACTGAGATAATCCGCTTCCCAATTGTCTACACCTGGGATATGAACCGCAGAGATTAGACAGGAGCTGGATTCCGCCCAAACCAAAATTCGAGATACTTCTTTCATAGCCAGAGGACTGTGAGTCCCTCCTTGATGATTGATGTATGCCACAGTTGTGACATTGTCTGTCTGAAAACAAATGAACGATTCTCTCTTCAGAAGAGGCCAAAACTGAAGAGCTCTGAAAATTGCACGGAGTTCCAAAATATTGATCGGTAATCTCACCTCCTGAGATTCCCAAACTCCTTGTGCCGTCAGAGATCCCCACACAGCTCCCCAACCTGTGAGACTTGCATCTGTTGAAATTACAGTCCAGGTCGGAAGCACAAAAGAAGCCCCCTGAATTAAACGATGGTGATCTGTCCACCATGTTAGAGAGTGTCGAACAATCGGTTTTAAAGATATTAATTGAGATATCTTAGTGTAATCCTTGCACCATTGCTTCAGCATACAGAGCTGAAGAGGTCGCATGTGAAAACGAGCAAAGGGGATCGCGTCCGATGCAGCAGTCATAAGACCTAGAATTTCCATGCATAAGGCTACCGAAGGGAATGATTGTGACTGAAGGTTTCGACAAGCTGTAATCAACTTTAGACGTCTCTTGTCTGTTAAAGACAGAGTCATGGACACTGAATCCATCTGGAAACCCAGAAAGGTTACCCTTGTCTGAGGAATCAAAGAACTTTTTGGTAAATTGATCCTCCAACCATGATCTTGAAGAAACAACACAAGTCGATTCGTATGAGATTCTGCTAAATGTAAAGACTGAGCAAGTACCAAGATATCGTCCAAATAAGGAAATACCACAATACCCTGTTCTCTGATTACAGACAGCAGGGCACCGAGAACCTTTGTAAAAATTCTTGGAGCTGTAGCTAGGCCAAACGGCAGAGCCACAAACTGGTAATGCTTGTCCAGAAACGAGAATCTCAGGAACTGATAATGATCTGGATGAATCGGAATATGCAGATATGCATCCTGTAAATCTATTGTGGACATATAATTCCCTTGCTGAACAAAAGGTAAGATAGTCCTTACAGTTACCATCTTGAACGTTGGTATCCTTACATAACGATTCAATATTTTTAGATCCAGAACTGGTCTGAAAGAATTCTCCTTCTTTGGTACAATGAAGAGATTTGAATAAAACCCCATCCCCTGTTCCGGAACTGGAACTGGCATAATTACTCCAGTCAACTCTAGATCTGAAACACATTTCAGAAATGCTTGAGCTTTTACTGGATTTACTGGGACACGGGAAAGAAAAAATCTCTTTGCAGGAGGTCTCAACTTGAAACCAATTCTGTACCCTTCTGAAACAATGCTCTGAATCCAAAGATTGTGAACAGAATTGATCCAAATTTCCTTGAAAAAACGTAACCTGCCCCCTACCAGCTGAGCTGGAATGAGGGCCGCACCTTCATGTGGACTTAGAAGCAGGCTTTGCCTTTCTAGCTGGCTTGGATTTATTCCAAACTGGAGAAGGTCTCCAAACTGAAACTGCTCCTGAGGATGAAGGATCAGGCTTTTGTTCTTTGTTGAAACGAAAGGAACGAAAACGATTATTAGCCCTGTTTTTACCTTTAGATTTTTTATCCTGTGGTAAAAAAGTTCCTTTCCCACCAGTAACAGTTGAAATAATGGAATCCAACTGAGAACCAAATAATTTGTTACCCTGGAAAGAAATGGAAAGTAAAGTTGATTTAGAAGCCATATCAGCATTCCAAGTTTTAAGCCATAAAGCTCTTCTAGCTAAAATAGCTAGAGACATAAACCTGACATCAACTCTGATAATATCAAAAATGGCATCACAGATAAAATTATTAGCATGTTGAAGAAGAATAATAATATCATGAGAATCACGATGTGTTACTTGTTGCGCTAAAGTTTCCAACCAAAAAGTTGAAGCCGCAGCAACATCAGCCAAAGATATAGCAGGTCTAAGAAGATTACCTGAACACAGATAAGCTTTTCTTAGAAAGGACTCAATTTTCCTATCTAGAGGATCCTTAAACGAAGTACCATCTGACGTAGGAATAGTAGTACGTTTAGCAAGGGTAGAAATAGCCCCATCAACTTTAGGGATCTTGTCCCAAAATTCTAATCTGTCAGACGGCACAGGATATAATTGCTTAAAACGTTTAGAAGGAGTAAATGAATTACCCAAATTATCCCATTCTTTGGAAATTACTGCAGAAATAGCATCAGGGACAGGAAAAACTTCTGGAATAACTACAGGAGATTTAAAAACCTTATTTAAACGTTTAGATTTAGTATCAAGAGGACCAGAATCCTCTATTTCTAAAGCAATTAGGACTTCTTTAAGTAAAGAACGAATAAATTCCATTTTAAATAAATATGAAGATTTATCAGCATCAACCTCTGAGACAGAATCCCCTGAACCAGAGGAATCATCAGAATCAGAATGATGATGTTCAGTTAAAAATTCATCTGTAGGGAGAGAAGTTTTAAAAGATTTTTTACGTTTACTAGAAGGAGAAATAACAGACATAGCCTTCTTTATGGATTCAGAAACAAAATCTCTTATATTATCAGGAACATTCTGCACCTTAGATGTTGAAGGAACTGCAACAGGCAATGGTACTTTACTAAAGGAAATATTATCTGCTTTAACAAGTTTGTCATGACAATCAATACAAACAACAGCTGGAGGAATAGCTACCAAAAGTTTACAGCAGATACACTTAGCTTTGGTAGATTCAGCACTTGACAGCGATTTTCCTGTAGTATCTTCTGACTCAGATGCAACGTGAGACATCTTGCAATATGTAAGAGAAAAAACAACATATATATAAAGCAAAATTGATCAAATTCCTTAAATGACAGTTTCAGGAATGGGAAAAAATGCCAAAGAACAAGCTTCTAGCAACCAGAAGCAATAAAAAATGAGACTTAAATAATGTGGAGACAAAAGTGACGCCCATATTTTTTTGCGCCAAATAAGACGCCCACATTATTTGGCGCCAAAAATGACGCCACATCCGGAACGCCGACATTTTTGCCGCAAAATAACGTCAAAAAATTACGCAACTTCCGGCGACACGTATGACGCCGGAAACGGAAATAGAATTTTTGCGCCAAAAAAGTCTGCGCCAAGAATGACGCAATAAAATGAAGCATTTTCAGCCCCCGCGAGCCTAACAGCCCACAGGGAAAAAGTCAAATTTTAAGGTAAGAAAAATGTTAAAATGCATTATCCCAAATATGAAACTGACTGTCTGAAAATAAGGAAAGTTGAACATTCTGAGTCAAGGCAAATAAATGTTTGAATACATATATTTAGAACTTTATAAACAAAGTGCCCAACCATAGCTAGGAGTGTCACAGAAAATAAGACTTACTTACCCCAGGACACTCATCTACATATAGTAGATAGCCAAACCAGTACTGAAACGAGAATCAGCAGAGGTAATGGTATATATAAGAGTATATCGTCGATCTGAAAAGGGAGGTAAGAGATGAATCTCTACGACCGATAACAGAGAACCTATGAAATAGACCCCTTAGAAGGAGATCACTGCATTCAAATAGGCAATACTCTCCTCACATCCCTCTGACATTCACTGCACGCTGAGAGGAAAACCGGGCTCCAACTTGCTGCGGAGCGCATATCAACGTAGAATCTAGCACAAACTTACTTCACCACCTCCATCGGAGGCAAAGTTTGTAAAAACTGAATTGTGGGTGTGGTGAGGGGTGTATTTATAGGCATTTTGAGGTTTGGGAAACTTTGCCCCTCCTGGTAGGAATGTATATCCCATACGTCACTAGCTCATGCACTCTTGCTAATTACATGAAAGAAAGAATCATACTTCTCAACCAAAGGGAAAGAGAAGTAGCAGTAGCCTTCTGACTCTTATGCTTTCCAGCAAAATAAACAAACAGGGCAGATGACTGGCGAAATCCTTAGTTGCCTGTAGGTAGACTTTTAGAGCATGCACAACATCCAAGTTGTGCAACAGACATTCCTTATGAGAAGGATTAGGACAGATAGAAGGAACAACAATTTCCTGATTATTATTTCTATTCAAAACCACTTTAGGAAGAAACCCCAATTTAGTACAATGAACCGCCTTATACGCATGAAAGATAAGGTAAGGCGAATCACACTGCAAGGCAGAGAGTTCCAAGAGTCTCCGAGCAGAAGAGATAGCAAAAAGAAAGAAAACCTTCCAAGATAATAACTTAATATCTATGGAATGCACTGGCTCAAACGGAGCCTGCTGCAAAACTTTAATAACAAAGTTAAGGCTCCAAGGAGGAGCAACAGGTTTAAACACAGGCCTGATTCTGACCAGGGCCTGACAAAAAGATTAAACATCTGGCACATCCACCAGACGCTTGTGTAACAAAATAGATAATGCAGAAATCTGACCTTTCAGAGAACTGACTGACAATCCTTTCTCCAGACCTTTCTGGAGAAAAGTCAAAATTCTAGGAATCCTGATCCTACTCCAAGAGTAACCCTTAGATTCACACCAATAAAGGTATTTACGCCATACCTTATGGTAAATTTTTAGAGTAACAGGCTTGCGAGCCTGGATCATGGTCTCAATGACCGACTCAGAAAATCCATGCTTAGACAGAACTAAGCGTTTAATCTCCAAGCAGTCAGCTTCATAGAAACGAGATTTGGATGGAGGAAAGGACTATGAGATAGAAGGTCCTTCCTCAGAGGTAAACTCCAAGGAAGAAGAGATGACATCTTCACTAGGTCTGCATACCAGATCCTGTGACGCCATACAAGAGCTATTAGAATTATCAATGCTCTCTCCTGTTTGATAAAAGCTATTACTTGTGGAAGGAGCGCAAACGGAGGAAACAGGTATGCTAGACCGAAAACCCAAGGAACCGCCTCTATCAGAGCGGCCTGAGGATCTCTTGACCTTGAACCATAACTTGGAAACTTGGAGTCCTGCCGAGACGCCATCAGATCCAACTCTGGCACCCCCACTTGAGGTTTAACCTGGAATGTGGATGGCAGATAGACAAAAATGTTTGCCTACTTCATGGCTAAGGAACTCCGAGTTCCTTCCAGGTGGTTGATGTAAGCCACTGAGGTGATGTTGTCCGACTGGAACCTGATAAACCAGGCTAAGGACAATTGAGGCCAAGCCAACAGAACATTGTAAATCGCTCTCAACTCAAAGATGTTTATGGGGAGACTCATATGGACCCAGTTGCAAAAGAAAAGGTATTTTAAGAAAAAATTTTGGAGGTTGGAAATTGTATGATTTCGGAACACATTTACTGGATCATGAAGCAAAATAGAAGTCAATATAGAGGAAGGTACAGGGTCTAACATCTGTGATATTGTAACTCTCCAAGCCCTCATCACCTAGAGGGCAATGAACCCAAATTTTTTATTTCATGATTAAGATAGAGCATGCAATTTTAAACAACTTTCTAATTTACTCCTATTATCAATTTGTCTACATTCTCTTGCTATCTTTATTTGAAAAGCATGAATGTAAGTTTAGAAGCTGGCCCATTTTTGGTTCAAAACCTGGGTTGTGCTTGCTGATTGGTGGCTAAATGTACCCACCATTCAGCAAGTGCTGTCCAGGGTTCTAAACCATAAATTGGCTGGCTCCTTAGCTTAGATGCTTTCTTTTTCAAATAAAGATAGCAAGAGAATGAAGAAAATGTGATAATAAGAGTAAATTATAATAAGTTGCTTAAAATTGCATGCTCTATCTGAATCATAAAAGAAAAAATTTAGGTTTAGTATCCCTTTAAGTAACAAGAAATTCAATCTGACTGCTACACCGTGTCACTCAGCATGATGAATAAATATATTGTAAATGATACATTTGGTAATGCCCTTTACAAACTAAAGACGGCAGCATAACAGACACATCACAGTATGGCCTCTAGTTATCAAGCCATCAACCGCAAATACGCTGGAATTCCGCAGCGTATTTGTGGCGAGGCTGATTCGCCTTAGTTATCAATCCCTACTGCCCGGCAAAAGTAGAGTATAGTGACTTAACCTACGATCCGCCGGACTCAGATCAATGGTTACGTCACTACAGATGTTCCGAACGCAAGTTCGGCACAATCTGACTACTTTTGGTAGTTATCAAACTACTACCAGGTACGCTCGCCACAATTCTGGGCCAGCGTACCTGGATTGGCGGATCCCATAGGAATCAATGGCAGTCTGACCATAACGAAAGCTCATGTTCGCTGCTGCCCGATATCTCATTGATTTCTATGGGAAACGTCTGCACCTAACACCCTGACATGTACCCCGAGTCTAAACACCCCTAATCTGCCCCCCCTACACAGCCGCAACTAAATAAATTTATTACCCCCTAAACCGCCGCTCCCGGACCCCGCCGCAACTATAAGAAACATGTTAACCCCTAAACCGCCACTCCCTGACCCCACTGCCACCTACATTATACATATTAACCCCTAATTTGCTGCCCCCTATACCGCCGCCACCTACATAAACTTATTAACCCCTATCCTGCGGATCCCGGACCCCGCCGCAACTAAATAAATTGTTTAACCCCCAAACCGCCGCCCCCGGACCCCGCCACCACCTATATTAAAGTTATTAACCCCTATCCTGCCGCCACCTATATTAAAATTATTAACCCCTAAACCTAAGTCTAACACTAACCCTAACCCCCCAACTTAAATATTATTTTCATAAATCTAAATAATATTACTCGTATTAACTAAATTAATCCTATTTAAAACTAAATACTTAAACTTCTTGTAATTCTTTTTTATTTTCTGTAATATAGTGTTTTGGGTTTTTTTGTACTATAGTTTAGTTTATTTAATTTAATTTTAGGTAATTGTAGGTAATTTATTTAATGATAGTGTTAGGTTTAATTGTAACTTAGGTTAGGATTTAATTTACAGGTAATTTTGTAAGTATTTTAACTAGGTAGCTATTAAATAGTTAATAACTATTTAATAACTATTGTACCTAGTTAAAATAAATACAAAGTTGCCTGTAAAATAAAAATAAATCCTAAAATAGCTACAATATAATTATTAGTTATATTGTAGCTATCTTAGGGTTTATTTTACAGGTAAGTATTTCGTTTTAAATAGGAATAATTTAGTTAATAATAACATAATTTATGTAAGAACTTACCTGATAAATTCATTTCTTTCATATTAACAAGAGTCCATGAGCTAGTGACGTATGGGATATACATTCCTACCAGGAGGGGCAAAGTTTCCCAAACCTTAAAATGCCTATAAATACACCCCTCACCACACCCACAAATCAGTTTAACGAATAGCCAAGAAGTGGGGTGATAAGAAAAAAAGTGCGAAGCATATAAAATAAGGAATTGGAATAATTGTGCTTTATACAAAAAAATCATAACCACCCCAAAAAAGGGTGGGCCTCATGGACTCTTGTTAATATGAAAGAAATGAATTTATCAGGTAAGTTCTTACATAAATTATGTTTTCTTTCATGTAATTAACAAGAGTCCATGAGCTAGTGACGTATGGGATAATGACTACCCAAGATGTGGATCTTTCCACAGAAGAGTCACTAGAGAGGGAGGGATAAAATAAAGACAGCCAATTCCTGCTGAAAATAATCCACACCCAAAATAAAGTTTAACAAAAAACATAAGCAGAAGATTCAAACTGAAACCGCTGCCTGAAGAACTTTTCTACCAAAAACTGCTTCAGAAGAAGAAAATACATCAAAATGGTAGAATTTAGTAAAAGTATGCAAAGAGGACCAAGTTGCTGCTTTGCAGATCTGGTCAACCGAAGCTTCATTCCTAAACGCCCAGGAAGTAGATACTGACCTAGTAGAATGAGCTGTAATTCTCTGAGGCGGAATTTTACCCGACTCAACATAGGCAAGATGATTTAAAGATTTCAACCAAGATGCCAAAGAAATGACAGAAGCTTTCTGGCCTTTCCTAGAACCGGAAAAGATAAGAAATAGACTAGAAGTCTTACAGAAAGATTTCGTAGCTTCAACATAATATTTCAAAGCTCTAACAACATCCAAAGAATGCAACGATTTCTCCTTAGAATTCTTAGGATTAGGACATAATGAAGGAACCACAATTTCTCTACTAATGTTGTTGGAATTCACAACTTTAGGTAAAATTCAAAAGAAGTTCGCAACACCGCCTTATCCTGATGAAGAATCAGAAAAGGAGACTCATAAGAAAGAGCAGATAATTCAGAAACTCTTCTGGCAGAAGAGATGGCCAAAAGGAACAAAACTTTCCAAGAAAGTAATTAATATCCAATGAATGCATAGGTTCAAATGGAGGAGCTTGAAGAGCCCCCAGAACCAAATTCAAACTCCAAGGAGGAGAAATTGACTTAATGACAGGCTTTATACAAACCAAAGCTTGTACAAAACAATGAATATCAGGAAGAATAGCAATCTTTCTGTGAAAAAGAACAGAAAGAGCAGAGATTTGACCTTTCAAGGAACTTGCGGACAAACCCTTATCTAAACCATCCTGAAGAAATTGTAATATTCTCGGTATTCTAAAAGAATGCCAAGAAAAATGATGAGAAAGACACCAAGAAATATAAGTCTTCCAGACTCTATAATATATCTCTCTGGATACAGATGTACGAGTCTGTAACATAGTATTAATCACAGAGTCAGAGAAACCTCTTTGACCAAGAATCAAGCGTTCAATCTCCATACCTTTAAATTTAAGGATTTCAGATCCTGATGGAAAAAAGGACCTTGAGACAAAAGGTCTGGTCTTAACGGAAGAGTCCACGGTTGGCAAGAGGCCATCCGGACAAGATCCGCATACCAAAACCTGTGAGGCCATGCCGGAGCTACCAGCAGAACAAACGAGCATTCCTTCAGAATCTTGGAGATTACTCTTGGAAGAAGAACTAGAGGCGGAAAGATATAGGCAGGATGATACTTCCAAGGAAGTGAAAATGCATCCACTGCCTCCGCCTGAGGATCCCGGGATCTGGACAGATACCTGGGAAGTTTCTTGTTTAGATGAGAAGCCATCAGAACTATTTCTGGAAGTTCCCACATTTGAACAATCTGAAGAAATACCTCTGGGTGAAGAGACCATTCGCCCGGATGCAACGTTTGGCGACTGAGATAATCCGCTTTCCAATTGTCCATACCTGGGATATAAACCGCAGAGATTAGACAGGAGCTGGATTCCGCCCAAACCAAAATTCGAGATACTTCTTTCATAGCCAGAGGACTGTGAGTCCCTCCTTGATGATTGATGTATGCCACAGTTGTGACAATGTCTTATCTGAAAACAATGAACAACTCTCTCTTCAGAAGAGGCCAAGACTGAAGAGCTCTGAAAATTGCACGGGGTTCCAAAATATTGATCGGAAATCTCACCTCCTGAGATTCCCAAACCCCTTGTGCCGTCAGATACCCCCACACAGCTCCCCAACCTGTAAGACTCATATCTGTTGAGATTATAGTCCAGGTCGGAAGAACAAAGAAGCCCCCTGAACTAAACGATGGTGATCTGTCCACCATGTCAGAGAGTGTCGTAAAATCGGTTTAAAGATATTAATTGAGATATCTTTGAGTAATCCCTGCACCATTGGTTCAGCATACAGAGCTGAAGAGGTCGCATGTGAAAACGAGCAAAGGAGATCGCATCTGATGCGGCAGTCCTAAGATCCAACATTTCCATGCATAAGGCTACCAAAGGGAATGATTGTGACTGAAGGTTTTGACAAGCTGATATCAATGTTAAACTTCTCTTGTCTAACAAGGACAGAGTCATAGACACTGAATTTATCTAGAAACCTAAAAAGGTTACCCTTGTCTGAGGAATCAATAAACTGATTGGTAAATTGATCCTCCAACCATGAACTTGAAGAAACAACACAAGTCGATTCGTATGAGACTCTTCGAAAATGAGAAGACTGAGCAAGTACCAAGATATCGTCCAAATAAGGAAATACCAAAACCCTGTTCTCTGATTACAGAAAGAAGGGCACCGAGAACCTTTGAAAAAAATTCTTGGAACTGAGGCTAGGCCAAATAGTAGAGCCATAAAACTGGTAATGCTTGTCTAAAAAGAGAATCTCAGACACTAAAAGTGATCTGGATGAATCGGAATATGCAGATACACATCCTGTAAATCTATTGTAGACATATAATGCCCTTGCTAAACAAAAGGCAGGATAGTCCTACAGTAACCATCTTGAATGTTGGTATCCTAACATAACGAATCAATAATGATAGATCCAGAACTGGTCTGAAGGAATTGACCTTCTTTGGTACAATGAAGAGATAAAATAAAACCCCAGCCCCTGTTCCAGAACTGGAACTGGCATAAATACTCCAGCCAACTCTAGATCTGAAACACATTTCAGAAATGCTGAGCCTTGCTGTGTTAACTGGGACACGGGAAAGAAAAGAATCTCTTAGCAGGAGGCCTTAACTTGAAGCCAATTCTGTACCTTTCTGAAACAATGTTTCTGAAACCAGAGATTAAGAACGGAATTGATCCAAATTTCTTTGAAGAAAACGTAATCTGCCCCATACCAGCTGAGCTGGAATAAGGGCCGCACCTTCATAGGTACTTAGGAGCTGGCTATAGGTTTCTATAAGGCTCGGATATATTCCAAACTGGAAATAGTTTCCAAACTGATACCGCTCCTGAGGATGAAGGATCAGGCTTTTGTTCCTTGTTGTGAGGAAAGGAACGAAATGAATATTTACCCTGGAAAGAAAAGGAAAGCAAAGTTGACTTAGAAGACATGTCAGCATTCCAAGTTTTAATCCATAAAGCTTTTCTAGCTAAAATAGCTAGAGACATATACCTGACATCAACTCTAATGATATCAAAAGATGGTATCACCAACAAAATTATTAGCATGTTATAGAATAATAATAATGCTATAAAATTATGATCTGTTACTTGTTGCGCTAAAGCTTCTAACCAAAAAGTTGAAGCTGCAGCAACATCCGCTAAAAATATAGCAGGTCTAAGAAGATTACCTGAACATAAGTAAGCTTTTCTTAGAAAGGATTCAATTTTCCTGTCTAAAGGATCCTTAAATGAAGTACTATCTGCCATAGGAATAGTAGTACATTAGCAGGAGTAGAGACAGCCCCATAACCTTAGGGATTTTTGTCCCAAAAAACTCTAATCTGTCAGATGGCACAGGATATAATTTGCTTAAACGTCTAGAAGGAGTAAATAAATTACCCAAATTATTCCATTCCCTGGAAATTACTTCAGAAATAGCATCAGGGAGATAAAACACTTCTGGAATAACTACAGGAGATTTAAAAACCTTATTTAAACGTTTACATTTAGTATCAAGAGGACCAGAATCCTCTATTTCTAATGCAAATAATACTTCTTTAAGTAAAGAACGAATAAATTCCATCTTGAACAAATACAAAGATTTATCAGCATCAACCTCTGAGACAGAAACCTCTGAACCAGAAGAACCATTATCAGTATCAGAATGATGATGTTCATTTAAAAATTCATCTGAAAAAAAGAGAAGTTTTAAAAGACTTTTATGTATACTAGAAGGAGAAATAACAGACATAGCCTTCTTAATGGATTTAAAATAAATAAAATCTCTTATGTTATCAGGAACACTCTGAAAATTAGATGTTGACGGAACAGCAACAGGTAATGTAACAGTACTAAAGGAAATTTTATCTGCATTAATAAGTTTGACATGACATGCAATACAAATAACAGCTGGAGAAACAGATACCAAAAGTTTATAGCAGACTTAGCTTGGTAGCTCCAGCACTGTGCAGTGATTTTCCTGTAGTAACTTCTGACTCAGTTGCAACGTGGAACATCTTGCAATATGTAAAAGAAAAAAACAACATATAAAGCAAAATTGATCAAATTCCTTAAATGACAGTTTCAGGAATGGGAAAAAAATGCCAGTGAACAAGCTTCTAGCAACCAGAAGCAATAAATAATGAGACTTAAATAATGTGGAGACAAAAATGACGCCCATATTTTTTAGCGCCAAAAAAGACGCCCACATTATTTGGCGCCTAAATGCTTTTGGCGCCAAAAATGACGCCACATCCGGAACGCCGACATTTTTGGCGCAAAATAACGTCAAAGAATGACGCAACTTCCGGCGACACGTATGACGCCGGAAACGGAAATAGAATTTTTGCGCCAAAAAAAGTCCGCGCCAAGAATGACGCAATAAAATGAAGCATTTTCAGCCCCCGCGAGCCTAACAGCCCACAGGGAAAAAGTCAAATTTTAAGGTAAAATATGTTAAATTAAAATGCATTATCCCAAATATGAAACTGACGGTCTGAAAATAAGGAAAGTTGAACATTCTGAGTCAAGGCAAATAAATGTTTGAATACATATATTTAGAACTTTATAAACAAAGTGCCCAACCATAGCTAGGAGTGTCACAGAAAATAAGACTTACTTACCCCAGGACACTCATCTACATATAGCAGATAGCCAAACCAGTACTGAAACGAGAATCAGCAGAGGTAATGGTATATATAAGAGTATATCGTCGATCTGAAAAGGGAGGTAAGAGATGAATCTCTACGACCGAAAACAGAGAACCTATGAAATAGACCCCTTAGAAGGAGATCACTGCATTCAAATAGGCAATACTCTCCTCACATCCCTCTGACATTCACTGCACGCTGAGAGGAAAACCGGGCTCCAACTTGCTGCGGAGCGCATATCAACGTAGAATCTAGCACAAACTTACTTCACCACCTCCATCGGAGGCAAAGTTTGTAAAACTGATTTGTGGGTGTGGTGAGGGGTGTATTTATAGGCATTTTAAGGTTTGGGAAACTTTGCCCCTCCTGGTAGGAATGTATATCCCATACGTCACTAGCTCATGGACTCTTGTTAATTACATGAAAGAAAGTAAGTTTTATTTAGATTTATTAAAATAATATTAAAGTTAGGGGGGTGTTAGTGTTAGACTTAGGTTTAGAGGTTAATAAGTTTAATATAGGTGGCGGCGGGGTCCGGGAACGGCGGTTTAGGGGTTAAACATTTAATTTAGTTGCGGCGGGGTCCGGGAGCGGTGGTTTAGGGTTTAATGTAGGTTGCGGCGGTGTAGTGGGGGGCAGGATAGGGGTTAATAACTTTAGTATAGGTGGCGGTGTGCTCCGGGTGCGGCGGTTTAGGGGTTAAACAATTTATTTATTTGCGGCTGAGTCCGGGATCCGCAGGATAGGGGTTAATAACTTGAATATAGGTGGCGGCAGTGTAGTGGGGGGCAGTATAGGGGTTAATAGGTATGATGTAGGTGGCGGCGGAGTCCGGGAGCGGTGGTTTAGGGGTTAATACATGTATTATAGTTGCGGCGGGGTCCAGGAGCGGCGGTTTAGGGGGTAATAACTTTATTTAGTTGTGGGGGGATCCGGGAGCGGCGGTTTAGGGGGTAAAACAGTGTAGTTTAGTGTGGCTGCTTAGTGACAGACTATCAAAAAAGCTGCGAAGAAGCCGATGAGCAGCGAGATCGATGACTGTCAGTTAACAACAGTCCGCTGCTCATCACTCCGTACTTGGTGCGTGGCTTCTTGACAGCTTTTTTGATAACTTTGGCGAACGTATTCAGGTACACGGCGGCGATGGTAGGCGAGCTTAGGTAAGCGTATTGGGCCGGCGAATGCAGGTAAGTAGACGGCTTCATAACTAGAGGCCTATGTGTTATATTTTGTTCTAAATACATGATGCTAGCAATATCTGGTAAGCCACTTGGAAAGTGTTATTAAATCAGAATATATCAAACCTTTAGTAAACAGTATATTCAGATGTTTTATTCTTTTTAACCTTTGAGAAAACATATGAAACCCCTGATTTACTTACCGTTTTGTACATCTTGTACTGGAGGTTAGATTTAGGGCTGAAAACTTTGTCGGTTCCAGAGGATCCAAGTGGTTTAATGATTTGTGTCAGCAGCAGGAAATCATTAAATAAGAAACCATATAACTCCTTGTTACTCTTTGCTTTGTAGAGTTTTCCGCTATGCAGAAATTTCCGTGGCCCCAAGCAGTTTGTCACAGAGTTAAATACTAATTGCTGATGAATAAAAAAAAAAAAAAAAAATTACTTTAGATGGGGTAATTTACTCTGGAAATCCATGCTGACCTATGTTTGGCAGAAATTAAAAAGTACTTTTAATTATCATTGATAGTAATGAAACATGAAATATTTTCAAAGAAGATACAAGAGGAACCTATGATTCTCAACTCCAGTCATCAATTACCCCTAATAGACCACAGTTGATCAGCTAATGGGTGAGAGCAGGTTAGTAAACCATGGTTACTGATCAGCTGATTATTCCACCTGTGTTCTAGTTCAGATATCATGAAAATCTGTCCTGTTAGGGAGACTTGATGACTGGATTTAAACAATTAGTAATCTCTACAAGTTATCATATTTCTGATGTGTACGTCTAAACACACCCTTACTGTTTGCTGCCACTGCTACTGGTGTGCATCTGTAAAATGTTAGAAAAAGATATACCTCAGATAAACCCTCACACTGAACATGAGCTTGGATCCACTCCAGACGATCAGAGTTTTCCTTCTCACGAACGCCTTCGTTGACTTGTGAACAAAGCTCTTCTGCCTTTTCCAGGGCTTGCTTTAAGTGACTGTGATCTGGGTGGTTTTCCGGAGTGTTTTCTATAATCTTGTTAACAAAAATATATATTTATGTTATATTTTTATTCCAAATCAAAACATTTATGTGACATAGTATATATTAAATTCAGTGCTAACCAAAGCTGCGTAAAAACACAGAGAATATTAAGAAATAACTTTTGAATAACTTTCCTTATTTGTTTTGGTTCATTAAAATCACATGCAAGTCAAAAACATAATTTATGTAAGAACTTACCTGATAAATTAATTTCTTTCATAATGGCAAGAGTCCATGAGCTAGTGATGTATGGGATATACAATCCTACCAGGAGGGGCAAAGTTTACCAAACCTCAAAATGCCTATAAATACACCTCCCACCACACCCACAACTCAGTTTAACGAATAGCCAAGTAGTGAGGTGATAAAATAAGGAGTAAAAAAGCATACAAAAAGAGGAACTGGAAATATAATTGTGCTTTTATACAAAAAAACCATAACCACCATAAAAAGAGTGGCCAATATGAAAGAAATGAATTTATCAGGTAAGTTCTTACATAAATTATGTTTTCTTTCATGTAATTGGCAAGAGTCCATGAGCTAGTGACGTATGGGATAGAAATACCCAAGATGTGGAAGTCCACAGAAGAGTCACTAGAAAGGGAGGGATAAAATAAAAAACAGCTATTTCCGCTGAAAAACGAAAATAATACAAAAAAAAATAAGTCTTTCTTATAAATTTCAAGAAAAAACTTAAATCATAAGCAGAAGAATCAAACTGAGACAGCTGCCTGAAGAACTTTCCTACCAAAAACTGCTTCAGAAGAAGCAAACACATCAAAATGGTAAAATTTAGTAAATGTTTGCAAAGACCAAGTTGCTGCTTTGCAAATCTGATCAACCAAAGCTTCATTCTTAGAAGCCCAAGAAGTGGCAACTGATCTAGTAGAATGAGCTGTAATTCTCTGAGGCGGAGACTGTCCCGCCTCCAAATAAGCCTTGTGAATTAAAACCTTTAACCAAGATGTCAAAGAAATGGCAGAAGCTTTCTGACCTTTCCTAGGACCAGAAAAAACAACAGACTAGGGGGGGACGTTTCCGGTCAGCGGCCATGTTGGTCGCTTATTTTAGAAGCCGAAGAGTTGGGCTTATACATCTACTGCATATCGGTCTAATATGGTTACATCCACGATCATGCGTGCTATATTCTGAACCCACGAACATTGCTGAGAAAATTGATCTGGATCGCGAAGCCAACTTCAGCCCTGAAGTACCGGAACGATGAGGTATGCAGTGGCGGCCTAGATTCGGGCCTGCCCATCATCTAACCCCCCCTGGTGACCCTGTGTATACCAGCATGTAATGTTGTCTTTTCCACCCATGAACACAAATATATGTAGGTAGCAGCTCTATTAAAGAGTGAGACATGCACTAACTTTAACACCACCCAGATACTTCACTGTTGCTCATAATATCCCGAGGCATAAACGAGTGATCAACTGTACCAGCATGGAGTCGCTGTTTGTCTTGTGGCTGAGCTCAGTAGCCTCTTAGATACTTTTCAAGCCGAATTGATAGAACAGTTGCGAACTGCATTTAACCTACCTGTGGTTGACAACGCAGATGATTGCCTACAAATAATCCCTGCTCCGGTGACAGAGGGAGGTTGCGGTACCTTGGGGCCCCAGCGACAGCTTCCTGCCCTCTCAAACGGCACGCAAATACAAGGATCGTGAGACTCTCATCTGTCTGAGCGGATCGATATATTTAAGTACGCCACTTTTACAAGTAAGGAAATAGTCGACAGGGCAGACAAGAGATATGGCGCTAAATAGTAACTGGACTCTGAAAGGTGAAACGGATACAAGAAGAACATACAGCCCAGCTAATAAATCCACAAATCTGGTAGTCATGCTGAAGCAAACTCAACTCTGTAACTCACCTGCTGGGGCCAAGGCCTCGGGAGGTGGATGGACATTGGGATCAAATCTTTCCTCACATAAGGCGACACACTTTACGCAGTTCAGAACTTGGGTAAGGCTCTTGTGGCTTACAACTATGAGATCTATCATCCAGATTGCAGCTAATGAGAGCCGTTTAGCCTGTAGGTTAGGGGTAGGCTGAATAAAACCCTTAATGGTGTATATGTATTTATATATACGCTCTTAGTGTGCCATAACTAAAATAAAATTAAGGTTTGTGTTTTACACAACAGACAGAAGACTCTATGAAGATTGTTCTCCTGATATATTAGTCTAGCTTTATATGCTTATACCTCTTATTACCTATTTGGAGTTATCCTTTTTCTTTTTGTTTAAGGTTTGCCGCGACAAAAAAAACTGTTTAATCAAAGATATGTTGCAATAGTTTATTTTGTGTTTGTGAAATAGCTAACATGCAAACTAAATATGCTTGTAAGATAGAAAGTCTTAACATATGCCATGATAACCTATTGCACAGCCTACTCTAATTCCCCTACATGGGATTCAATAATGTCATTAGTGCATATATCTTTTAAGATCTACACACACAGAATTATATATTTGTGCCTACTTAAGGTCCTTGTATTCAATTTATATCATTATTCTGAGGCATATTCAACCCATCTCTATATACCCTTCAAGTAATGTGTGTGCTCATGAGGCAGTATATACAGATATACCAGTCCGTTAAGTTCATTCTACACATGAACCTCATATTGCAGACTTGCTGGGCCTATGGCTCTTATCTGCCTTCAATATCTATGTTTCTAACTTTCCTGGTGGTTCAACAATATCTAATGTGTCTCATATGATCAGAAAATGATTCCTCCACTGTTACCATAGATATATAATGTTATCTAGGACTAGATACATAGATTAAATTGTCTGTCATTAGCTCTTTAAGATACTGAAGCTGCAACAATGGTCTTTAATATTAGACTTTTTCTGCCTTAGAAACCATCCACAGATGGGATAGAGCTTAACATGTAGAACTATATATTATATCTAAGTATCAGGTGCTAGTTTATTTACATAAGTACTATGGCCCAAAAGTGGCCATTTCATCCACTAATCCCTTTAGATGATCTAATTTGAGAAACAAGGTCCATGAGTGACCATATTTGTCATACGGGGAACATATGCTAGAAAAAATATATTAAACTGAGGTATCACTTCTTTAACCTAAACTTTGGTGTAGACAGAGTTCGTGCACTGTTATTGATATTAATGCATTATTATTTTAGTTTAATAGTGAACTGTAATAACATAATTTATGCTTACCTGATAAATTTATTTCTCTTGTAGTGTATCCAGTCCACGGATCATCCATTACTTATGGGATATTAACTCCTCCCCAACAGGAAGTGCAAGAGGATTCACCCAGCAGAGCTGCTATATAGCTCCTCCCCTAACTGCCATTACCAGTCATTCGACCGAAAACATGCAGAGAAAGGAAAACCATAGGGTGCAGTGGTGACAGTAGTTTAATGGAAAAATTACCTGCCTTAAAGTGACAGGGCGGGCCGTGGACTGGATACACTACAAGAGAAATAAATTTATCAGGTAAGCATAAATTATGTTTTCTCTTGTTAAGTGTATCCAGTCCACGGATCATCCATTACTTATGGGATACCAATACCAAAGCTAAAGTACACGGATGACGGGAGGGACAGGCAGGCTCTTTATACGGAAGGAACCACTGCCTGAAGAACCTTTCTCCCAAAAACAGCCTCCGAAGAAGCAAAAGTGTCAAATTTGTAAAATTTGGAAAAAGTATGAAGAGAAGACCAAGTTGCAGCCTTGCAAATCTGTTCAACAGAAGCCTCATTCTTAAAGGCCCAAGTGGAAGCCACAGCTCTAGTAGAATGTGCTGTAATTCTTTCAGGAGGCTGCTGTCCAGCAGTCTCATAGGCTAACCGTATTATGCTACGAAGCCAAAAGGAGAGAGAGGTAGCCGAAGCTTTTTGACCTCTCCTCTGACCAGAATAAACGACAAACAGGGAAGACGTTTGTCGAAAATCCTTAGTTGCCTGTAGATAAAATTTCAGGGCACGGACTACATCTAGATTGTGTAGCAGACGTTCCTTTTTCGAAGAAGGATTAGGACACAAAGATGGAACCACAATCTCTTGATTGATATTCCTGTTAGTGACCACCTTAGGTAGGAACCCAGGTTTAGTACGCAGAACTACCTTGTCTGAATGAAAAATCAGATAAGGAGAATCACAATGTAAGGCAGATAACTCAGAGACTCTTCGAGCCGAGGAAATCGCCATTAAAATAAAATTAAGGTTTGTGTTTTACACAACAGACAGAAGACTCTATGAAGATTGTTCTCCTGATATATTAGTCTAGCTTTATATGCTTATACCTCTTATTACCTATTTGGAGTTATCCTTTTTCTTTTTGTTTAAGGTTTGCCGCGACAAAAAAAACTGTTTAATCAAAGATATGTTGCAATAGTTTATTTTGTGTTTGTGAAATAGCTAACATGCAAACTAAATATGCTTGTAAGATAGAAAGTCTTAACATATGCCATGATAACCTATTGCACAGCCTACTCTAATTCCCCTACATGGGATTCAATAATGTCATTAGTGCATATATCTTTTAAGATCTACACACACAGAATTATATATTTGTGCCTACTTAAGGTCCTTGTATTCAATTTATATCATTATTCTGAGGCATATTCAACCCATCTCTATATACCCTTCAAGTAATGTGTGTGCTCATGAGGCAGTATATACAGATATACCAGTCCGTTAAGTTCATTCTACACATGAACCTCATATTGCAGACTTGCTGGGCCTATGGCTCTTATCTGCCTTCAATATCTATGTTTCTAACTTTCCTGGTGGTTCAACAATATCTAATGTGTCTCATATGATCAGAAAATGATTCCTCCACTGTTACCATAGATATATAATGTTATCTAGGACTAGATACATAGATTAAATTGTCTGTCATTAGCTCTTTAAGATACTGAAGCTGCAACAATGGTCTTTAATATTAGACTTTTTCTGCCTTAGAAACCATCCACAGATGGGATAGAGCTTAACATGTAGAACTATATATTATATCTAAGTATCAGGTGCTAGTTTATTTACATAAGTACTATGGCCCAAAAGTGGCCATTTCATCCACTAATCCCTTTAGATGATCTAATTTGAGAAACAAGGTCCATGAGTGACCATATTTGTCATACGGGGAACATATGCTAGAAAAAATATATTAAACTGAGGTATCACTTCTTTAACCTAAACTTTGGTGTAGACAGAGTTCGTGCACTGTTATTGATATTAATGCATTATTATTTTAGTTTAATAGTGAACTGTAATAACATAATTTATGCTTACCTGATAAATTTATTTCTCTTGTAGTGTATCCAGTCCACGGATCATCCATTACTTATGGGATATTAACTCCTCCCCAACAGGAAGTGCAAGAGGATTCACCCAGCAGAGCTGCTATATAGCTCCTCCCCTAACTGCCATTACCAGTCATTCGACCGAAAACATGCAGAGAAAGGAAAACCATAGGGTGCAGTGGTGACAGTAGTTTAATGGAAAAATTACCTGCCTTAAAGTGACAGGGCGGGCCGTGGACTGGATACACTACAAGAGAAATAAATTTATCAGGTAAGCATAAATTATGTTTTCTCTTGTTAAGTGTATCCAGTCCACGGATCATCCATTACTTATGGGATACCAATACCAAAGCTAAAGTACACGGATGACGGGAGGGACAGGCAGGCTCTTTATACGGAAGGAACCACTGCCTGAAGAACCTTTCTCCCAAAAACAGCCTCCGAAGAAGCAAAAGTGTCAAATTTGTAAAATTTGGAAAAAGTATGAAGAGAAGACCAAGTTGCAGCCTTGCAAATCTGTTCAACAGAAGCCTCATTCTTAAAGGCCCAAGTGGAAGCCACAGCTCTAGTAGAATGTGCTGTAATTCTTTCAGGAGGCTGCTGTCCAGCAGTCTCATAGGCTAACCGTATTATGCTACGAAGCCAAAAGGAGAGAGAGGTAGCCGAAGCTTTTTGACCTCTCCTCTGACCAGAATAAACGACAAACAGGGAAGACGTTTGTCGAAAATCCTTAGTTGCCTGTAGATAAAATTTCAGGGCACGGACTACATCTAGATTGTGTAGCAGACGTTCCTTTTTCGAAGAAGGATTAGGACACAAAGATGGAACCACAATCTCTTGATTGATATTCCTGTTAGTGACCACCTTAGGTAGGAACCCAGGTTTAGTACGCAGAACTACCTTGTCTGAATGAAAAATCAGATAAGGAGAATCACAATGTAAGGCAGATAACTCAGAGACTCTTCGAGCCGAGGAAATCGCCATTAAAAACAGAACTTTCCAAGATAACAACTTGATATCAATGGAATGAAGGGGTTCAAACGGAACCCCCTGTAAAACATTAAGAACTAAGTTCAAACTCCATGGTGGAGCAACAGTTTTAAACACAGGCTTGATCCTAGCTAAAGCCTGACAAAAAGCTTGAACGTCCGGAACTTCTGACAGACGTTTGTGTAAAAGAATGGACAGAGCTGAAATCTGTCCCTTTAAGGAACTAGCGGATAAACCCTTTTCTAAACCTTCTTGTAGAAAAGACAATATCCTCGGAATCCTAACCTTACTCCATGAGTAACTCTTGGATTCGCACCAATATAAGTATTTGCGCCATATCTTATGGTAAATCTTTCTGGTAACAGGCTTCCTAGCCTGTATTAAGGTATCAATAACTGACTCAGAAAAACCACGTTTTGATAAAATCAAGCGTTCAATTTCCAAGCAGTCAGCTTCAGAGAAATTAGATTTTGATGTTTGAAGGGACCCTGGATCAGAAGGTCCTGTTTCAGAGGTAGCGACCAAGGTGGACAGGATGACATGTCCACTAGATCTGCATACCAAGTCCTGCGTGGCCATGCAGGTGCTATTAGAATCACTGATGCTCTCTCCTGTTTGATTCTGGCAATCAATCGAGGAAGCATCGGGAAGGGTGGAAACACATAAGCCATCCCGAAGGTCCAAGGTGCTGTCAAAGCATCTATCAGAACCGCTCCCGGATCCCTGGATCTGGACCCGTAACGAGGAAGCTTGGCGTTCTGTCGAGATGCCATGAGATCTATCTCTGGTTTGCCCCAACGTCGAAGTATTTGGGCAAAGACCTCCGGATGAAGTTCCCACTCCCCCGGATGAAAAGTCTGACGACTTAAGAAATCCGCCTCCCAGTTCTCCACTCCCGGGATGTGGATTGCTGACAGGTGGCAAGAGTGAGACTCTGCCCAGCGAATTATCTTTGATACTTCCATCATTGCTAGGGAGCTTCTTGTCCCTCCCTGATGGTTGATGTAAGCTACAGTCGTGATGTTGTCCGACAAACCTGATGAACCCCCGAGTTGTTAACTGGGGCCAAGCCAGAAGGGCATTGAGAACTGCTCTCAATTCCAGAATGTTTATTGGTAGGAGACTCTCCTCCTGATTCCATTGTCCCTGAGCCTTCAGAGAATTCCAGACAGCGCCCCAACCTAGTAGGCTGGCGTCTGTTACAATTGTCCAGTCCGGCCTGCTGAATGGCATCACCCTGGACAGATGTGGCGAGAAAGCCACCATAGAAGAGAATTTCTGGTCTCTTGATCCAGATTCAGAGTAGGGGACAAGTCTGAGTAATCCCCATTCCACTGACTTAGCATGCACAATTGCAGCGGTCTGAGATGTAGGCGTGCAAAGGGTACTATGTCCATTGCTGCTACCATTAAGCCGATCACCTCCATGCATTGAGCTACTGACGGGTGTTGAATGGAATGAAGGACACGGCATGCATTTTGAAGCTTTGTTAACCTGTCTTCTGTCAGGTAAATCTTCATTTCTACAGAATCTATAAGAGTCCCCAAGAAGGGAACTCTTGTGAGTGGAAAGAGAGAACTCTTCTTTTCGTTCACCTTCCATCCATGCGACCTTAGAAATGCCAGTACTAACTCTGTATGAGACTTGGCAGTTTGAAAGCTTGAAGCTTGTATCAGAATGTCGTCTAGGTACGGAGCTACCGCAATTCCTCGCGGTCTTAGTACCGCCAGAAGAGCACCCAGAACCTTTGTGAAGATTCTCGGAGCCGTAGCCAATCCGAATGGAAGAGCTACAAACTGGTAATGCCTGTCTAGAAAGGCAAACCTTAGATACCGGTAATGATCTTTGTGAATCGGTATGTGAAGGTAAGCATCCTTTAAATCCACTGTGGTCATGTACTGACCCTTTTGGATCATGGGTAAAATTGTCCGAATAGTTTCCATTTTGAACGATGGAACTCTTAGGAATTTGTTTAGGATCTTTAAATCCAAGATTGGCCTGAAAGTTCCCTCTTTTTTGGGAACCACAAACAGATTTGAGTAAAACCCTTGTCCTTGTTCCGACTGCGGAACCGGATGGATCACTCCCATTAATAAAAGATCTTGTATGCAGCGTAGAAACGCCTCTTTCTTTATTTGGTTTGTTGACAACCTTGACAGATGAAATCTCCCTCTTGGGGGAGAGAATTTGAAGTCTAGAAGGTATCCCTGAGATATGATCTCTAACGCCCAGGGATCCTGGACATCTCTTGCCCAAGCCTGGGCGAAGAGAGAAAGTCTGCCCCCCACTAGATCCGTTCCCGGATCGGGGGCCCTCGATACATGCTGTCTTAGGGGCAGCAGCAGGTTTCCTGGCCTGCTTGCCCTTGTTCCAGGACTGGTTAGGTCTCCAGCCTTGTCTGTAGCGAGCAACAGCTCCTTCCTGTTTTGGTGCAGAGGAAGTTGATGCTGCTCCTGCTTTGAAATTACGAAAGGAACGAAAATTAGACTGTCTAGCCTTAGGTTTGGCTCTGTCTTGAGGCAGGGCATGGCCTTTACCTCCTGTAATGTCAGCGATAATTTCTTTCAACCCGGGCCCGAATAAGGTCTGCCCTTTGAAAGGTATATTAAGCAATTTAGATTTAGAAGTAACGTCAGCTGACCAGGATTTTAGCCACAGTGCTCTGCGTGCCTGAATGGCGAATCCGGAATTCTTAGCCGTAAGTTTAGTTAAATGTACTACGGCATCTGAAATAAATGAGTTAGCTAACTTAAGGGCTTTAAGCTTGTGTGTAATCTCATCTAATGGAGCTGATTCAAGTGTCTCTTCCAGAGACTCAAACCAAAATGCTGCTGCAGCCGTGACAGGCGCAATGCATGCAAGAGGTTGCAATATAAAACCTTGTTGAACAAACATTTTCTTAAGGTAACCCTCTAACTTTTTATCCATTGGATCTGAAAAGGCACAGCTATCCTCCACCGGGATAGTGGTACGCTTAGCTAAAGTAGAAACTGCTCCCTCCACCTTAGGGACCGTTTGCCATAAGTCCCGTGTGGTGGCGTCTATTGGAAACATCTTTCTAAATATCGGAGGGGGTGAGAACGGCACACCGGGTCTATCCCACTCCTTAGTAACAATTTCAGTAAGTCTCTTAGGTATAGGAAAAACGTCAGTACTCGCCGGTACCGCAAAATATTTATCCAACCTACACATTTTCTCTGGTATTGCAACTGTGTTACAATCATTCAGAGCCGCTAACACCTCCCCTAGTAATACACGGAGGTTTTCCAGCTTAAATTTAAAATTTGAAATATCTGAATCCAGTTTGTTTGGATCAGAACCGTCACCCGCAGAATGAAGCTCTCCGTCCTCATGTTCTGCAAATTGTGACGCAGTGTCTGACATGGCCCTAATATTATCAGCGCACTCTGTTCTCACCCAGAGTGATCACGCTTACCTCTTAGTTCTGGTAATTTAGCCAAAACTTCAGTCATAACAGTAGCCATATCCTGTAATGTGATTTGTAATGGCCGCCCAGATGTACTCGGCGCTACAATATCACGCACCTCCCGAGCGGGAGATGCAGGTACTGACACGTGAGGCGAGTTAGTCGGCATAACTCTCCCCTCGTTGTTTGGTGAAATATGTTCAATTTGTACAGATTGACTTTTATTTAAAGTAGCATCAATACAGTTAGTACATAAATTTCTATTGGGCTCCACTTTGGCTTTAGCACATATAGCACAGATATCTTCCTCTGAATCAGACATGTTTAACACACTAGCAAATAAACTAGCAACTTGGAAATACTTTTCAAGTAATTTACTATAATATGAAAACGTACTGTGCCTATAAGAAGCACAGAAAAAGTTATGACAGTTGAAAATTAATAAACTGAAAAGTTATAGCATCAAATCTTTGTAAAAAACACAATTTTAGCAAAGGATTGCTCCCATTAGCAAAGGATAACTAACCCTCATAGCAGAAAAAAATTAAAAAAAAAATACAGAAATAAACGTTTTTTTATCACAGTCAACTACAATCTCACAGCTCTGCTGTGAGTGATTACCTCACTCAAAACAAGTTTTGAAGACCCCTGAGTTCTGAACCGGATCATGCAGGGAAGACAATAAACTTCTGATGCGTAGCAAAAGCACCTCTCCCCCTCACACATAACAGTGAGAGAGATCAGTAAACTGTCATAAATTAAATAAAACGACTGCCAAGTGGAAAAAAATAGTGCCCAAAACATTTTTTCACCCAGTACCTCAGAAAATTAAACGATTTTACATGCCAGCAAAAAACGTTTAACATTAATAAATTGAGTTTTATTAAAAAGCCTGTTGCTAGTCCCTGCAAATTAGGCTAAAGTTTTATGCATACAGTATAATTCCAGTGAAGTGCCATTCCCCAGAATACTGAAGTGTAAAATATACATACATGACAGCCTGATACCAGTTGCTGCTACTGCATTTAAGGCTGAGTTTACATTATATCGGTATGGCAGAATTTTCTCATCAATTCCATTGTCAGAAAATAATAAGCTGCTACATACCTCTTTGCAGATTAATCTGCCCGCTGTCCCCTGATCTGAAGTTTACCTCTCCTCAGATGGCCGAGAAACAGCAATATGATCTTAACTACTCCGGCTAAAATCATAGAAAAACTCAGGTAGATTCTTCTTCAAATTCTACCAGAGAAGGAATAACACACTCCGGTGCTATTATAAAATAACAAACTTTTGATTGAAGGTATGAAACTAAGTATAATCACCACAGTCCTCTCACACATCCTATCTATTCGTTGGGTGCAAGAGAATGACTGGTAATGGCAGTTAGGGGAGGAGCTATATAGCAGCTCTGCTGGGTGAATCCTCTTGCACTTCCTGTTGGGGAGGAGTTAATATCCCATAAGTAATGGATGATCCGTGGACTGGATACACTTAACAAGAGAAATCTATGTTTTGATTTGTCTACAAGCAGGAAGCAGGCGAAAACATTGTTATTATGATTGATTTTAAGCTATATATCTTCCCAGATAACACGTGGATTAATGTGTAATATGCTTTAATTTATGTATTCTGTTTCTTTAACTCATTGCAACCTATCTCTTGAGAATAATTGTAATTGAACCCTCAATATGTATTGTATGTTTTGAAAACCACAATAAAAAAACATGGAAAAAACAAAAACAAAAAAACAACAGACTAGAAGTCTTTCTGAAATCCTTAGTAGCTTCGACATAGTATTTCAAAGCTCTTACAACATCCAAAGAATGTAAATATCTTTCAAGAGTATTCTTAGGACACAAAGAAGGAACAACAATTTCCCTACTAATGTTGTTAGAATTCACAACCTTAGGATGAAATTTAAACAAAGTCCGTAAAACAGCTTTATCCTAATGAAAATCAGAAAAGGAGACTCACAAGAGAGAGCAGACAATTCTGAAACTCTTCTAGCTGAAGAGATAGCCAAAGGGAACAACACTTTCCAAGAAAGTATTTTAATATCCAAAGAATGCATAGGCTCAAAAGGAGGAGCCTGCAAAGCCTTTAAAACCAAATTAAGACTCCAAGGAGGAGAAATGTATTTAATAACAGGCTTGATACGAACCAAAGCCTAAACAAAACAGTGAATATCAGGAAGATTAGCAATCTTTCTATGAAATAAAACAGAAAGAGCAGAGATTTGTCCCTTCAAAGTACTTGCAGACAAAACTTTATCCAAACCATCATGAAGAAACTTTAAAATTCTAGGAATTCTAAAAGAATGCCAAGAAAATTTATAAGAAGAACACCATGAAATATAGGTTTTCCAAATCCGATAATAAATCTTCCTTGAAACAGACTTACAAACCTATAGCATAGTATTAATCACTGAGTCAGAGAAACCTCTATGACTAAGCACTAAGCGTTCAATTTCCATACCTTCAAATTTAGCAATTTGAGATCCTGATGGAAAAACGGCCCTTGAGACAGAAGGTCTGGCCTTAAAGGAAGTGGCCAAGACTGGCAACTGGACATCCGGACAAGATCCGCATGCCAAAACCTGTGAGGCCATGCTGGTGGTATCAGAAACACATGCAATTGTTCCATTATGATCTTGGAGATCACCCTTGGAAGAAGAACTAGAGGCGGAAAAATGTAAGCAGGTTGGTAAAACCAAGGAACTGCTAACGCATCCACCATCTCTGCTTGAGGATCCCTGGACTTGGAAAGGTACCTGGGAAGCTTCTTGTTTAGATGGGAAGCCATCAGATCTATTTCGGGAAGACCCCACATCTGTACAATATGACAAAATACACCTGGAGAGACCACTCCCCTGGATGTAAAGTCTGACGGCTGAGATAATTCGCCTCCCAATTGTCTACACCTGGGATATGTATTGCAGAAATTAGACAGGAGTTGGATTCTGCCCAAGAAAGTATCCAAGATACTTCTTTCATCGCTAAAGGATTGCGAGTCCCAGCCTGATGATTGACATATGCCACAGTTGTGATATTGTCTGTCTGAAAATGAATG